>NC_025704.1:8891175-8960157 GCF_000633955.1 Camelina sativa
CATCTGGGCCAATGACTTTGCTGCGTCTCTAAGCACCTTGGAGGCACTTGAGGGCATTGTTGGTAAAGGTAATACGTTCTTTCAGAATCATCTGCCTTTTACCCGACACTATTGGGGAGTACTGAAAAACAAATAATTGAATTGTTTATCNCAAAAAAAATAAAATCTAGTAATTGCCCCCACAAAGAGAGTGGTGGTTGATGTTCGGTTGCAGTCTCATGGTCCACCACTTTGGCTCGTAAGATTTTTCTTTTGCTTTTGGAGAAAGGCCATATCGTAGTATTAAAATGGATTATAAAAGCAGCAATCACTGTCACTGAATGATGATGATATTGGATTGTAGCTAAGTGTACATGCACAGAAACCAGGTTTTATCTTTATTAAGCTTTACGAATCTCGCTTCTCGAGTCAAAACAAAAAGGTTTGTAACCCAATCTCTCTATAAAAAAAAATCTTCCGCACTTGCATATAAATTTTAAATATTGTTTCCTTCCTCTAGGATCAGAGAGAAGATCAACCTTTCATCAAAGATGGAATATTAGAAACTTAGAAACTTAAATTAATTTAAGCTACAAAAAAGTTTATGTCGAAAGAAAATGTGTACAACGTACAGATGCTAAGACAATATCAGAGTAGTGAACTCTTAAGAGCTTCAAAAATTGTAGGCCTTTTTATGGCAACAGAATCACATGAGCAATCCTTCTGAGTTGTTTAGAGCTTCTTTGGCTTTCCTGAATTTCCCAGAGATTGCCTTGTTATTTTTCACAACATATTCCTTCACAAAGAATTTGATTCCATCGCGTAGAGCTTCATAGTCTGGATTCAAGGCTATGCGCGTGAACAAGTTCCACACTAGATTCTCGGGTTGCTCAAAGATGGCCTCAAACAACATTCGAAAGTGCATGATTCTTTTTGGAGTTAACTCCACTGGATTTGCCAAGTCCACCGATTTGAGAACCGCAAGAGAAAGATTGAAGGACACAATAATCTCTGTCACGAATTTCGCCAGATTCATCGATCTCTGGAGTGACATTGACTCCAGTTCTTTAAAATGGTCCCAAATGCAATACTGCAGGAAAATTGTGATTAAAGATATAAGCACCTAGATGAGTAGAGAAAACAAAATCGTAAACATAGTCAACTTCAGCTATATAAGATAGTAGAAAAGTACCTGCAGAGTAAACTTATGATTCTTGTCGTGCTCACACAACTTTGAAGCAAGAACTGTGTAGTACTTGTTAAATATTTTCTCCTGTAAACAGCACTCAACTAGAACCCTCATGATCTCTCTGTCCTGCTTTCCTGGCAGATCCAATCTAAGAAGTTTCTCAAATGCATCAATGTAGTCCTCACTACTCATGATCACACAAAATATAGCTTTTCTGGAATCCGTATTCATCCTCTGTGCATCAGCAAGCTTTAACATTTTCTGGGCCTCAACAACCTCTGCATCCATCGTTTGTGCTACATCTTCAACGGTGTTAGTGTTCACCACCAAATCGCCAGATAACCACCACTGACCCAACTTCTCAGGGTCAAGCAGCTTGCTCCATGTTAGACCTCTTAATAATACTTCCTCCACTCTCAACTGTGCAAATTATAAGAAAATGTTTACAAACTGACTGCATTTTAGTTAAACTTACTCATGCAAAAGGACGGTAATAACCAGAAGTATACATATTTATGATTATCATGATAGTATCCATTAAATATTACCTTCTGAAGCCACTTCTTTACCCTCATGTTCTGGACGGAATCCTCTTTGGTTCTCAGCTTGTTGTTCTTTATTGCAGAAATGGTTTCAAGCATCTTTTCCATCTGCAAATTTCTTGTAAGAAACGACTTTTAAAAATCATAGAACATTTTCTTCTAAAAGACAATCTTTCTTAGAATCCCTACCAACATGTTTTTCATTTGTGTCTGGCCTTCTGAGGAGGTTTTCATTTCATTTGCCTTGCTCTGGATGCTGATGATAAATGTTTTCATAGCAAGAGGATCATCACTTCTTATTTTCATTCCACAGCCTAGTCAGAGCATAATCAAGAACTAAGAGATGGAACATAAATATCTCAAAACGAAGGATAATAATAATAGTAGCAGTAGTAAAGCTTACAATCTAAAACAGTTGTGATAATGGAAGCATCAACTTTAGTCAGTCGTTTCCCCAATGTCATTAAGAAATCATAGATAAGATCACTGCAGAACAAAAATATAGAGATTCATAATCCATCCGAAAATAACAATTTTTTTTTTGTTTATGTTATATGAGAAGATTAGAGATTGTTTTGGGTGTTTGGGTAAGAATATATAAATATATCGCTGTCAAAAAAAAACTAAAGCTAATAATATACGCCAATCACTCATCAAGATTTTGACTAACATTTGTGTTTAGATAATCGGTTTGACAACCAGATAAGCAAAACAGCATTTGACTCAATTCTGAAAAATTCAAAACAGTGAAGAATAACTACACTTTCTTATAGCGCTAGGCCGCTAGATTAAACTGATATAATGTGTAGTTGCAGAAAATTTTACCTGGAGCAGACTCCCAATATGCAAAGATAAGAAAGCAAAAGAGAAATTCCATTTAAAGTGAGACTGTCTTCTTTCTGATATTCATCCTGAAAAATATATTTACAGATCGTGGGTAAAGCATTATTTCAAGAAATACGGTGAAAAGAAATGTAATTATGGAGAATCAAATCTTACGGATATGACTGAGCAAACAATTCATACAGAACAAAACTCAAGGACATACCTCGAAAGATTTAGCTAGTGATGCAATAAGCTTTGCACTAAAATCCATTCCAACTAGACACGCCATGCCAGCTATAAAAGAAGCAAATACAGAGTACCTTAACAAGGAAATAAAAAACGTCAGACACATTTCAAGTAATATGCACGTCATTGTAATCAAGGAGTTCCACACATGATTATATGGCTAGCAGTATCATGAGCGGAAACACAGAGAAGTTGTACAAATCTTAACTGTTCATTGCCTCTGGCATACATTGTCAAAACCTCTTCACAGAAAATCTGAGAGGACACACTTCTCGCAGCAGTCTACATTAGCAAGTATTACAAAGGTTACTACAGAGCGAAGCAAATATAACATGTAACTTGTAAGCACAAAAACAAAATGGAGTTTTAGCAACTATGATGATCACAAAATATCAACCATGCAACTACTGGAGGAAAAGCTGCGAAGGATAGAAGCTTACACGATAGATTGAGGCAAGTTCTGCTGTTATTGTTTCCACATTGGATTCAGCCATCTTATTAAGAAGACCTGTAACACAAACCAAGCACATCAAACAAAGAATACAGAAATACAAACACAGAGGATAAACAGCTTTCGTTAGCTATACCTTTTATCCGTGTACGCATTTTAGTGTGTTCTTCAGATTCGCTTTTGGCCTGAGATCTCAAATGAGGAGCAACATACTTGCTGCTGCTCTCTGGCTTATACTCATGCAAAGAAGGTTCCACGTTGTCCAAGCTTGACGGTGTAATAGTCTCTGACTCACCATTATCTGTGATTTCCATCGGTTCATTTTCTAATTCTTCATCCACTGACTTCTTCTTCTTACGTCGTTTACGGTCTCTTTTTCTTTGAGGCTCTTCTTCGCTTTCCTCATCAGAAAAATCAGATCCTTCATGCTCCAAAAAATCTTCATTTTCTTGCATATCATCAATCTCAAGGTCCTGTTCTTCTTCGGACCTCTTTTTCTTACGTTTCTTACGAGAATCACCAAGTTCAGATCCCATAGAATCAAATACAGATGGAAGCCCTTCGAACAAATCATTCATCCCATCATCCAAGCCCCTAAGCTTTCCTTTCTTTACCTTGAGCTTCTTTGCGAGCCTCCTCTCAAGTTCAGCATCCTGGTCACGAGATATCACAGTTGGTGTATCCATTTCAAGAAACTCTTCAAATTTCGTCTTCTTCTTTGGTCTATTCAGATCTTTCATCCTCTGAAATTTTTGCATCTTCTTCTCCTTTTTGATTCTAATCTCTTCTTTCTTATCTAAAAAAGACTTTCCATCATCTTTGTTTCCTCTAGGCCTGCTTGATTCCAAATATTCAGTATCACTATCACTTGTCTGGTGAAAATCTTCAGACTTGATCACGTCACCAGTCTTCTGAACTGATGATGATACTTGCTTATCCTTTTGCGACTTCTGAGATCCAGCAAACAAACATTACTCATCAACAAACCCCTTAAACAGGAATCTATACAGTAGTTATAAAAACAAAGATTGCCTCATCATACCTGACGCTGAAGCCAAGATTCATGTTTTTTCTGGTTCTTCTGCAAACGAGCCTCTTTACGCTTTTCATGACGTGTGCCCCCTGCCGAGCATCAAAACCAAACAAAAAGGACATTCTTTAAAAATCATAGCTCCAACTGATAAAATAGCTAAAAGCATCACTAAGACAAAAAAAAAACATCAAGCTTACCCATGTTAGCTGCCTCCAACAGATTCTGCAAACACCAATAACAAAAAATCAGAAATTTAGCTTTCTGCTAAAACATAGAAGTGCGAGAGAACACACAGATCAGATAAGTTGACCATTTAGCCCTTATAAGCAAAACCCTTGTTTTCTTAAACCTTAAAACTTAAGCATTCACAGCAATTCAAACCAAAACAATGAAACCTAGCCGACAATGTAAAAGGCAGAATGTATAATTGCAAAAAGAACCAAAAGACGTGATTAATTGAAAACGCCAGTTCTAGAAATCGAAACAATGATCAGAAACAGACCAATTCAGAATAAAGCAACGAATAAATCGACAGAACCCAATAGCCTAAAAACCACATAGAGAAAGATGGAACAATACTTGAAACACGTGAGTTAACTCTTTTCGAATCTTGTTCGTTTTCGCTCAATGTTGATGATTGAAGCAAGTAGGAAACGAATGCTGAAAGGAGTGACTTTTTTTTTTTTTAGGTTCGACGAAGATGAAATTTGCAGAAAATTAGGGTTTTTTTTTTTTTTTTTTTTTTGTTGTTGTTGAATTTTAAAAAAATTATAACGAAGAAGGAGAAGCAAAGCCCGCCAAGTTGTTGGGCCCTAAAAACCCATATAAACTTTTTCCACGACCATTGACTTAATGTCAATTTCTCTACATACAATACAATGTAGACACAAGATTTGTATTATTGTGTTTGTGTCCACAAGAATTGTCAATTTCTCTAAATACAATGTAGGAACCAGACACAAGGCATGTGTTATTGTGTTTTGTGTCTACAAGATTAAATAAGAACTTATGAGCTGGTTTAACATAACCTTAAAGACATTAACCGTACCAAACAGTGCATAATGATTCCTCTTTCCCTAGATATAGAGATGAGACCCATATCAGCTAGGGTTTGTATCCCTTTCTCCACGTCCCAGTCTCTCTCCGAAAGCGAGAATATGGCGTCTTTCACGTTCACACCGAAGCTTATATTTTCTGTTAACAGATTAAACAAAGTTTTGTGTTTCTCGGATAAACCATCATACGCAAATCTAATTGCTTTCTCAATCTCTTTGTCGTCAAGATAGGTTTCTAGTTTAGCTGGTGTCTTTAGCCACTCCTCTTTGCTCTTCCCACGTAAAGCCGATCCTAAGACCTTGAGACCAAGTGGAAAAGGAGCAACAAGCTTCGCTACTTCAATGGCATGCTCCATGTAACCTCTTGGTGGAGAGCTCTGCCCAAACGCAGAGTATGAGAAGATTTGTTGAGCCTCTTCGCTTGATGGGAAAGCAACTTTGTAAATCTGATTGATCCCGTTCCTCCTAAATGTATTTAGGTTTACATTCGTCACAATAACCTTACTTCCGAATCTAAGATCCTGAATTAGGTTTTCCAAAGCTTGTAACTCCCATGAACATACATCATCAAGAATGAGAAGAACTCTCTGGTTCTTTAACCTAAACTGCGCCTCTTGTAAGTCTGGTATCTTCATTTCCCGATGATCTAACACTCCAGAGAATATCTCGTTTTCCAAATGATTTTGCAAGCCAATGTGGTCAAGTGTGAGCAGCTTATGCGTTTCCTCAAGATTCTCCTTATAAAACTTGAGCTGGAAGTTACAAGACACTTGTTTGTATAAAGCTCTAGCTATTGTGCTTTTGCCAATACCAGCAGGACCCCAGATCCCCACCATCTTAACCTCATCTGATTCTAAACATATCATCGATTTCATATGTTCTACATGAGTTTCAATCCCAACTAACCGATCAAAGTCTGAAGAAGGCAACTCGTTTGAAACATCCATGACAATTTTCGATATCATAGCCGCTTCACTAGCCCTACAAAAGACAGTTACATATATGGAGTTAGGACACTACTGTATATCTCAATACAAAAAATGGTGAAATAACTTCATTATACCATGAAACAGAATGTTCTCCAGCAATAACCGCAACTTCAGTCAAAGCTTTTCTCCATCTCTGCTTTTCTTCCTCTGTCTTACCACCACAAGTTTCCTCAAAGGCCTTCCCAAAGTCTCCTGTCTGGTTCCTGACATCAGATGGATCCACGTCGTAGAAGATTGTCATAACAGTCTGTCCTAAAGTAGACCTGCACTCCATAATTAGCTGCAGCTCGTTTAGACACCAGCATGAAGAGGCATAATTCTTAGAGAGGACTACCACGGCGATCCTTGATTCCCTAATGGCTTTTACGAGCTCAGAGTTGATAGACTCGCTCTTCATGATCCCATTGTCTATGAACGTGATTATTCCATTAGTTTTTAGCCCTTCAAGAAAGTGTCTGAGAAAGCTTCTTCGGACGTCTTGACCGGAAAAGCTTGGGAAGACGTCGTAACTGTATTGACGTGTGTATGAGGATGGTGAAGAAGGAGGGATGAACGGATGAATAAAATTGTAATCAGTTCTTGATTCTTTTAAGATCAACGACATAGACTTGAGGATTCCTGTGANATGGTGAAATAACTTCATTATACCATGAAACAGAATGTTCTCCAGCAATAACCGCAACTTCAGTCAAAGCTTTTCTCCATCTCTGCTTTTCTTCCTCTGTCTTCCCACCACAAGTTTCCTGAAAGGCCTTACCGAAATCTCCTGTCTGGTTCCTGACATCAGATGGATCCACATCGTAGAATATTGTCATAACAGTTTGTCCTAAAGTAAACCTGCACTCCATGATTAGCTGCAGCTCGTTTAGACACCAGCATGAAGAGGCATAATTCTTAGAGAGGATTACGACTGCGATCCTTGACTCCCTAATGGCTTTGACGAGCTCAGAGTTGGTAGACTCGCTCTTCATGATCCCATTGTCTATGAACGTGCTTATTCCATTGGTTTTCAGCCCTTCAAGAAAGTGGCTGAGAAAGCTTCTTCGGACGTCTTGACCGGAAAAGCTTGGGAAGACGTCGTAACTGTATTGACATGTGGATGAANGTCTCCTGTCTGGTTCCTGACATCAGATGGATCCACGTCGTAGAAGATTGTCATAACAGTCTGTCCTAAAGTAGACCTGCACTCCATAATTAGCTGCAGCTCGTTTAGACACCAGCATGAAGAGGCATAATTCTTAGAGAGGACTACCACGGCGATCCTTGATTCCCTAATGGCTTTTACGAGCTCAGAGTTGATAGACTCGCTCTTCATGATCCCATTGTCTATGAACGTGATTATTCCATTAGTTTTTAGCCCTTCAAGAAAGTGTCTGAGAAAGCTTCTTCGGACGTCTTGACCGGAAAAGCTTGGGAAGACGTCGTAACTGTATTGACGTGTGTATGAGGATGGTGAAGAAGGAGGGATGAACGGATGAATAAAATTGTAATCAGTTCTTGATTCTTTTAAGATCAACGACATAGACTTGAGGATTCCTGTGAAGAACATGTTTTCTGCTTTGTACGATGACCAATAATATCGTTGAAAGAAGACTTTAGGATGAATAGCTTCTTTCTACATAATATATAAGTGCCCCTACAATCAATTTAATCTTGTACGTGCTTACACGTTTTCAAACTTCAGCTGATGTTTAATCAATGAAATAAGACATTGCACGTTCGAAATCTTCCAAGAAAATAAGAGTTTTTAGTCAATAAACTTTGTTTCTAAAACAATCAGCGTTATGTGGCTGGTGACATAATGGACTATATAGAGTTAGTCTAGTCGGGACAATCAAACTGTAAGCTTACACATAACTACTTTTACATATGTTTTTCAACCGAACAAAGGATTTAAGAAGACGATTCCGGCCTTTTTATTAATCACAATCTAAAGAACTTTTACAAAGCAAAAAATAGATTTTTGCAGACAATGAAAATCACGGTAATAACTACTAAGAGATCTCCTAAAAACAAAGTCTTCATCGGAGTAGGACAGAAGCAAAAAAAAACAGAGGAATTGAACNGGATGAACGGATGAATAAAATTGTAATCAGTTCTTGATTCTTTTAAGATTGACATCGACTTGAGGATTCCTGTGAAGAACATGTTTTCTGCTTTGTAGTTCTAAGGTTAAGGTACGATGACCAATAATACCGTTGAAGGAAAAGACTTTAGGATGAATAGCTTCTATCTACATAAGATGAGTGCCCCTACAATCAATTAATCTTGTACGTGCTCACACGTTTTCAAACTTCAGCTGATGCTTAATCAATAAAATAAGGCATGGCACGTTCAAAATCTTGCAAGAAAAAAAGAGTTTTTAGTCAATATAAACGTTGTTTTTAAAACAACCAGTGTTATGTGGCTGGTGACAGAATGGACTATGGAGTTAGTCCAGTCGGGACAATCAAATTGTAAGCTTACACACATAAACATTTTTATTTATTTTTCTCGGTTTGGTTTCTGATGTTCTTATGTTTCGTTGATTCTATCGCACAAAAAAAAAAATTAAAAGATTTTACGAAAAGACTATTCTGGCTCTTTCATTAATATTAATCTAAAAAAATGCGGACAATGAGAATCGCAAACGGAATCAGACAATGCTCTAAAATGTAAAAACAAAGTTTTCATCGGACTACGACAAGAAAACAAAAAAACAGAGAAATTAAACCAAAAAACAACTTTCGAACATGATCCAAGCTGGTAAGCGTTTTCAACCAAAAAGAGTAATAAAGATGCAATGCATCATAGATACAATAACTAGTAAAAAAACATTCTATCGACTTTTTAAAAGACACCAAGAACAAAGAGTCCTCACGTCGACTTTGAAGTAAGTGGAACCCCGACAGCGATCCTCACACCCACTGCAAATCGGTCGAGTGCTACTCTTGTTGCCAAGAACTTCCGCCATGTCACGATAGTTATATTTAAAAGTAGAGCCAGGCTTCATATAAACATACCATCCGAATAAGCAAGGTAGATGAATAGTGATACAACATTTGTTGCACGTGTAGAACCATTCTGTCGGCTTCACTTCCTTTTCGCATTCTTCACACCAATACTTGTCGTCCGTGTCTTCTCCATAACAAAGAGTGAGAGGATGTTTATCATATTTGTAGTGTAACTCATTTGGAATCGTAGCGCATTCATAACAAATGGAAAACTCGCATAGAGTACTACATTGTAGACGATTCTTGGTAAGACCTCTCTTACAACCATTGCAACGAAAAGGTTCGTAGTCGTAATTGAATGGAGCGATGAATATAGGATGTTCATGGACTTTGTTCGTGCTATACTCAGGAACTAAAAAGCAGCAAACATCTATCTTAAACCAGTTAATCTGGCAATCCTTTTTATCGCACTTATACTTGAAACCAGTGGACAGTCGAGAACAAGCCGAGCACTGCAGTTTGCCATCATTGGGTAGAGGGTCGAGGATGATAGAATGATTATGCAAAGCATGATCCACTTTCTTAGGTAGAGAAGCACACACTACATGGAGAAAAAAGTCACATTGCATACAGTTGTAGAAATCATGCAAGTGGATAGGAAGGACACACGCCTCACATTGTTTCCTTGCGTCTCGTACACTATCATACTTCTCGAGATTTAGATGATGTACGTGACTAAAATGTTCTATCAAACCATCACCTACCTTCTTGAATGGTGAAATATCTTCAATTTCACCGGTTTCTTCCGGTTCCCATTCGAGTTCTTTCCCGTCCCATGTCATCACATGTGTTGCACATTTCGTATGGACTACGTAAGAGCAATCCTCGTCTTTACAAGAATACTGACCATATTTAATGTCGACGGTCTTGTAGCAAACCCGACATAATGACTTTGGGGGTGGAAGGTAAGGAGAATAAGAGAGACGGTGAGGATGGCGCGTGATCTTTATGACGCGTGGTAAATCAACACAATGTTGATGGACCATATAATTACATTGGAAACAAGCATAACTTGCTTCCGAAGCATTGACCAATCCACAAGCATCACAAGGAACTAATAGTGGACGGGGGAAAAGGGCGAGTGAATGGTGATGGCCTTTTGGGTTTTCAATAGTAAGAGGTGGTTTGGTTTGTGTGCACATGGTATCCAAACAAAAGTTACAAATAGAACACCGATAGAAAACTGTCATTCTTGGATGTGAACTTGGTGTTGGTATGTAATTCCCACACCAAGTACAGTTATCAAATATGNCACATTGCATACAGTTGTAGAAATCATGCAAGTGGATAGGAAGGACACACGCCTCACATTGTTTCCTTGCGTCTCGTACACTATCATACTTCTCGAGATTTAGATGATGTACGTGACTAAAATGTTCTATCAAACCATCACCTACCTTCTTGAATGGTGAAATATCTTCAATTTCACCGGTTTCTTCCGGTTCCCATTCGAGTTCTTTCCCGTCCCATGTCATCACATGTGTTGCACATTTCGTATGGACTACGTAAGAGCAATCCTCGTCTTTACAAGAATACTGACCATATTTAATGTCGACGGTCTTGTAGCAAACCCGACATAATGACTTTGGGGGTGGAAGGTAAGGAGAATAAGAGAGACGGTGAGGATGGCGCGTGATCTTTATGACGCGTGGTAAATCAACACAATGTTGATGGACCATATAATTACATTGGAAACAAGCATAACTTGCTTCCGAAGCATTGACCAATCCACAAGCATCACAAGGAACTAATAGTGGACGGGGGAAAAGGGCGAGTGAATGGTGATGGCCTTTTGGGTTTTCAATAGTAAGAGGTGGTTTGGTTTGTGTGCACATGGTATCCAAACAAAAGTTACAAATAGAACACCGATAGAAAACTGTCATTCTTGGATGTGAACTTGGTGTTGGTATGTAATTCCCACACCAAGTACAGTTATCAAATATGCTACCCCATCCAGACTTACCAGGATCTGCAGATGTGCCTTGGTCTTCATAAGGGCCTTGGTCGCTTATATTGCTGCCGTCGATGATATTTTCATGCTTTCCATAGGTTAAAAAGAGAGGGTGTTGGAGGTGAAAAGGATGTAATATTTTTCTAGGAATATTTACACATTCTTCGTGAAAATCCACTTGGCAGATAATGCAGTGGTAATGGAAACCTCGAGAAGATNATCACATGTGTTGCACATTTCGTATGGACTACGTAAGAGCAATCCTCGTCTTTACAAGAATACTGACCATATTTAATGTCGACGGTCTTGTAGCAAACCCGACATAATGACTTTGGGGGTGGAAGGTAAGGAGAATAAGAGAGACGGTGAGGATGGCGCGTGATCTTTATGACGCGTGGTAAATCAACACAATGTTGATGGACCATATAATTACATTGGAAACAAGCATAACTTGCTTCCGAAGCATTGACCAATCCACAAGCATCACAAGGAACTAATAGTGGACGGGGGAAAAGGGCGAGTGAATGGTGATGGCCTTTTGGGTTTTCAATAGTAAGAGGTGGTTTGGTTTGTGTGCACATGGTATCCAAACAAAAGTTACAAATAGAACACCGATAGAAAACTGTCATTCTTGGATGTGAACTTGGTGTTGGTATGTAATTCCCACACCAAGTACAGTTATCAAATATGCTACCCCATCCAGACTTACCAGGATCTGCAGATGTGCCTTGGTCTTCATAAGGGCCTTGGTCGCTTATATTGCTGCCGTCGATGATATTTTCATGCTTTCCATAGGTTAAAAAGAGAGGGTGTTGGAGGTGAAAAGGATGTAATATTTTTCTAGGAATATTTACACATTCTTCGTGAAAATCCACTTGGCAGATAATGCAGTGGTAATGGAAACCTCGAGAAGATGTGGATACTTGTTTCCCGCATGTAAAGCAATTGGACTTATTGTTTTTGCTGAGTTTAGGGAAAAGGGTGTGAGGAAGAGTCGGATGAGCCAAACGACATCCTTTTGTATATAAAGCAGCAGGGTGTAGATGCCTATTACTCTCTTCCATTTCTTTTCTGCTTTGGGGTTGATGGATGTTTCTGCAAATTGACAACCACCCTCTATATACTTCAAGAACTGTGAAAATCTGTTGAGTAAAAGAATATTTTTCTAGCTAAATTTTCCTAAAAAATTATTTGTTTTTTCTTCTTACAAAAAAAAGTGCTTATTTATGGGCTTGTAAATAAAATATGATTTATTGCAACTAGTGACCATATGCAACCAATGGATGAATTTTGATTAAAAGAAGCTGTGTTAATTAGCAATAATCCAAATACATGATCTTATTACTTAATCAAGATATGCCACTTGCAAAGGGAGGGCACATGGTCACTTTGACTAGTCAGATAAGACTTGACACGATAATTTAGATAAGATCGTCATTTCATTTTGTAAGGGAAGTTGAGTCCAATGAATGACAGTAAATGTATGAGTCAAGTGAGCTTGATTCGCTAGGCCATTTACTTTTCCAAAACTCGTCCTGAAAAGACAAAATAGGTAATAACAAAATATACATCCAATAAGTGAGAACGTGCATTTGCTTAGAAGACCACATCGGTTTGGATTAAATAAAACTGTGAGGGTAAAAGTTAAGAATGTTTTTGCTCTGCTGACGTGGCAAGGGTGAAAAAAGGCGATTAGGGTTTCTTGCGTTTTCGTCAAGGATGTTGCCGTCGGCGACTTTGCCGCGTAGTTCCAAGGTGGATCTGGTGTCGGGGGAGGGTCTTGTGAAGGATGGTTTGGGAGGTAGTAGTTCAGGGGGGATCGTTGTGTCTCCGGTAGAAGTTCAATCTGTGGATGGTCCCGGTCTTCACTCGGGATCGACGGGGGTTCAAAGTGGGAAGCGTTCTTTTTTACAAGTAGCGACAAAACGAGTGTTCACAAAGCAACGTTTTGCTGTAACGGAGGTGGATGGCAAGGAGAAGGTTGTCGTCCCAAAGGAAGTGTTTCAAGGGGCTAAACCATTATGGGAAGATTTTGTGGTAGGGAAGTTTCTCAACTCTAAAGCTCCTCATGTTGGTAAGATTCACATGATAGTAAATAAAATTTGGAGGTTAGGCGACAAAACGTCGTTGATAGATGTCATCGCGGTGAATGAATCAACGGTGAAGTTCCGTATTCGCAATGAGGGTATGAGGCACAGGGTGTTAAGTAGAGGTATGTGGAATATCACTGATCTGCCTATGATTGTCTCGAAGTGGTCTCCCTATGCGGAAGATGCTCAACCGGTCTTGAAGTCTATTCCTCTGTGGGTTACACTCAAGAACATTCCTCCCACGATGTTTACTGACAAGGGTATTGAATTTTTAGCAAGCGCAGTGGGAGAGCCCATTCGGCTGCATCCAACGACTGAAGCATGTTCTTCTTTTGAGGAGGCAAAAATATTGGTACATGCTGATTTAACGAAAGAACTGCCCCGCGAATATGTTTTGGCGGGTGAAGAAGAGGGTGAAGTTGAGTTTGTGGTCACCTATAGTTACCCTCGGCTCCCACATCGGTGTACGTCTTGTCACAAGTGGGGTCATCTCAGTTCATCCTATCTGTCAGTGGTGGATAATGGTTTGGAGAAGCAACTTACAGCAGCGACTCAAGTTCAACCTGCTCAGGATAAAGCTCTTGCACATACGCAATCTAGCTCTGTTTTAGCGGAGGTCCGTGCATCTGCAGACTTGGCTGTTTCCGATCCTTCTGCTGCAGGGTCTGTTCGGTTGGATGAAGTGGGGGTTTCGGGTAGTGGGGAGGATGTGTGGATCACACCAAAAACAGGGCGAGGTAGTCCGGGGAAAACTCAGCTGGCTCCTACGCTTGGTGAGGGCTCTCTTCTAAAAATCTCTTACTCGGTTCTAGAGGAGGATGCAGACTTAGGAGATGTTCCGGGTGAGGATTCGGTGGTAGAAGGGGTCTCTCGAGATCATCCTGATAACCGAAATGTAACAATCAGACAAACAGGTACAGCTGCAAAGCGGGGTAACCTGTTGGACCCCCCAGTGAAGACCTACTTGCTTCGTGGTAATCGAACAGCTGTTAAGCCTACTTCAAACCTTCTTGCTCCTTCTGCTGGGCTTCCCCCTAAAGATCAAAGCACGAAGCCTCTCCTCAAACATTAATATGTCGGGTTTTTGCTGGAATGTCTGTGGTTTAAATCGATCTTCTATGCATTTAGCAATAAAAAAGTGGGTGGAGGGAAGTAATTTTCAGTTTGGTTGTTTGTTGGAGACTCGAGTGAGGGAAGGGAAAGCTCAACGGTTGGGGCGTAGTTTGTTCCCTGGTTGGACTATTCTAACGAATTATGAACATAATAGACGTGGTCGAATTTGGGTTCTATGGAAAGGATCTGCAAGGTTGGATCTGTTTTACAAAAGTGAACAGCTCATAACCTGTTCCGTGAAGTTAGCGGACAAACCTCATGAGTTCTTCTGCTCTTTTGTTTACGCACAGAGTACGGCAGAGGCTTGGCGGGAGTTATGGCAAGAGATTAAGGATCATCATGATTCCCCTCTTATCCGTAACAAGCCGTGGATTTTAGTTGGTGATTATAATGAAACGTTGGATCTGTGTGAACATTCACGGGTTGATGATCACCCGATCTTGACAGGAGGAATGCGAGCATTTCAATCTGTTGTTAATCATTGCTCACTCTCGGATATGTCTTACCATGGTCCCCTGTTCACATGGTGTAATAAGAGAGACAATGATTTGATCCTTAAGAAACTTGATCGGGTTTTGATCAACCATGCTTGGAAACAGGCGTTTCCGCAGGCTTATAGTGTGTTCTCTGCGGGGGGTTGTTCAGATCATTTAACTTGTCGAATCATGGTATCTGGCGGGGTCGGTGCACCAGACAAACGACGTAAGCCTTTTAAGTTTGTCAACCTCTTGAGAGATATGGAGGAGTTCTTACCCATGGTTGGTTCGTACTGGGAGAGCACTCAGCCTCTGTTTTTGTCTACTTCTTCTCTCTTCCGGTTCTCAAAAAAGCTGAAAGCTTTAAAGCCAGGACTGCGATCTCTGGCTAAGCGCCGTATGGGTGATTTGGTTCGGAAAACAAAGGAAGCTTATGAGGTGTTATGCCATGCGCAACAAGCTAATTTGGGGAATCCCTCTCCCCAAGCAATGGCGGAGGAGAATGCTGCTTACAAGAAATGGGAGTTTTTGGCTGGCCTAGAGGAGAAGTATCTCAAGCAAAAATCTAAGTTGCATTGGCTTCAAGTAGGTGACCGAAATAACAAAGCTTTTCATAGAGCAGTTAAAGTGAGGGAAGCCGTGAATACTATAAAGGAGATACAATGCCATGATGGTAGAGTGGTAGTAGAAGCTGATGAAATTAAGATGGAAGCTGAGAGGCACTTTCGTGAGTTCTTGCAAGTTATCCCTAGTACTTTTGAGGGCTCATCGGTGGAGGAGCTAGAGTCTCTCTTGCCTTTCCGCTGTTCTGCGACTGATCAACTAGCTCTCACCAGGGAGGTTTTGGGTGAGGAGATTAAGAGGGTGCTCTTCTCAATGCCACATGACAAGTCGCCTGGCCCGGATGGGTTTACTGCTGAGTTTTTCAAGTCCACTTGGGGAATCTTAGGAGCAGATTTTGTTTTTGCGGTTCAGTCGTTCTTCGCTAAAGGATTCCTACCTACAGGGTTAAATGCTACCATTCTGGCTCTCATCCCCAAAAAAGTGTCTGCTGTGACCATGAAAGACTATCGGCCTATTTCCTGTTGCAATGTTGTTTATAAAGTAATCTCTAAGATTATTGCAAACAGGTTGAAGAGGGTGTTGCCGAAGTTTGTGTCAAGCAATCAGTCTGCTTTTGTGCAAGACATGTTGTTAATTGAGAATGTGTTGCTGGCCACTGAAATTGTTAAAGATTACCATAAACCCTCTCTCTCAGGACGTTGTGCTATTAAGATTGACATATCGAAGGCGTTTGACTCTGTTCAGTGGTCCTTCCTCTCCAAGGTTCTCTCTGCTATGCACTTTCCTCCCACATTTATCCAATGGATTATGTTGTGTGTTACAACTGCTTCCTTCTCGGTTCAAGTGAACGGTGAGTTAGCGGGGTTTTTTTCGGAGTTCTCGTGGTTCTGCGTCAAGGTTGTGCATTGTCACCGTATTTATTTGTCATATGCATGGATGTTCTCTCCAAACTTTTGGACAGGGCGGCGGGTGAACGGTTGTCTGGTTATCATCCACGATGTCGCAACTTGAATCTCACGCACCTTAGCATCGCGGACGATTTGATGGTATTGTTTGATGGTAAGCTTCGATCCATTGAGGGTATTATCAAGGTAATTGAACAGTTTGAGAAGATATCAGGTCTTTCAATTAGTATGGAGAAGTCCACGCTCTATTTGGCAGGGGATGTTGCTCGCACTTTCGACTCTGCTCAGGTCCCGTTCGAGTTGGGTGTTTTGCCTGTCCGTTACCTGGGCCACCCGTTAGTTACAAAATGTCTCTCCCTTACAGATTGTTTGCCGTTGTTGGAACAGCTCCGAAAAAGAATTGGATCATGGACAGCGCGTCATCTTTCTTTTGCTGGACGGTTTAACTTGATCTCTTCGGTTCTGTGGAGTGTTTGTAATTTCTGGATGGGTGCATACAGTTTGCCTAGTGCTTGTCTCGATGAGATAAATTCTATTTGTTCTGCGTTTTTGTGGTCGGGAACAGAGATGAATCCGCGCAAAGCAAAGGTTTCATGGTTGGCAGTTTGTAAGCCAAAGGTTGAGGGCGGGTTGGGGCTGCGGTCACTACAAGAAGCTAACTTAGTGTGCTCTTTGAAGTTGGTCTGGCGGTTAGTTTCGCAGGGTGACTCTTTGTGGGTGAAATGGGTTAATACCAATCTGTTGAAGCAGGTTTCTTTTTGGTCAGTGAAGAGTACCACAACACTAGGCTCTTGGATTTGGAAGCGTTTACTCAAGCATCGGGATCTAGCAAAGACTTTCTGTAAGGTGGAAGTGGGGAATGGGGAAAAAACATCTTTCTGGTATGACAACTTGTCGGGGTTAGGCACTCTCTCGGATGTGGTGGGGGATCGGGGAGCTCTGGATATGGGGATAGCTTGGCAGAGTACTTTGGCTGAGGTTTGGGCCCATCGTAGAAGAAGAAGACATCGGGTTGATCAGCTTAATGCAATTGAGGAGGCGTTGCATCTGGCGTGGCAGCACCGTCAAACACAACCTGATCGAGCGGTCTGGCGTGGTTGAAATGACATTTATCGAGCGAAGTTTTCTACTCGTGACACTTGGAATCATGTCCGAACAACCTCAAGCACGATTGCTTGGCATCGCGGGGTGTGGTTTGGTCATGCAACTCCCAAGTTCTCTTTCTGTGTTTGGTTAGCTGCCCTAGATCGTTTATCCACAGGGGCTAGAATGGTACCATGGAATGGAAACTCTGCTGGCATGTGTGTCTTCTGTCAAACTACTATGGAAACACAGGATCACTTGTTCTTCCAATGCTCTTTTGTCTCTTCAGTCTGGTCGGCACTTGCAGAGGGTCTGCTTACAACACACTATTCGACTGATTGGTTGACTCTGCTTGGTTATCTATCTGACCCACGATTGGAGCTGGTTCGGGGGTTTCTCAGCCGCTATGTGTTTCAGGCGGTGGTCTATGCGATTTGGTGTGAACGCAATGGTCGACGGCATGGCGACGCACCACAGAATGCAGTGGCTATTATCTCCTCGATCGACAGGCAAGTTAGGGACCGTCTGCTATCTATTGGATTACTGGGAGATCGAAGATTTGATGAAGCTTTGCAGCTCTGGTTTCAGTCCCGTTCCTAGTCTCTGTTTTCTAACTGTATTTCTATTCAACTGAGTCAGTGAAAATGCTCTACAACAGTTGCACCTAGTTGTAAAAACAGTTAATTTTTCTTTTGAATATAATTTAACATTTTATTCAAAAAAAAAAAAAAAAACTGTGAGACTTAATGCCAACACACACTGCAGAGGATGTTTCCCTGAAGTTGGGAATTTTGCCAAATATGCCACATTTTTAAAAAAACTTTTGGGAAATGCCATATTTGCTTCATCTTTCTAAAAATGCCACATTTTTACTGTTCACATATGATTAAAACACAAAAATACCCTTGTATGAAAGAGAGTGATTGTCGTGGACAAGATCTGATGGACAAGTTATTAGAGAAAATCATAGACTTGTCCACGCATTTTATTTTTATAACTTGTCTACGAAATTATATTAACGAAGTTGTCCAAGAGTTCAAATTAGTTATCCATATTATTAAAGATAAATTGTCTATGAAAGATAATTAGACAAGAAGGGTAAAGTAGTCGAGATGGTGGACCAAAAGAAGATGTCGATGATGATAAACCAAAAGAGGATGATGAACCAAAAGAGGATGATGTGGATGAGGATGGATCAAAAGATGATGTGGAGGATTGGGTTTCTCCATATCATCTTGTCTGTCATCCGCATCTTGTCCATCATCCACACCTTTTTATATTTTGTATATTGTCTATCATCCGCATCTTGTTGATTATCGGTATATTGTCCATCATCCACATTTTGTCTATCATCGTCATTTTGTCTATTATCCACATCTTGTCCATCATTCGTATTTTGTCTATCAACATCATAGTATTCATCGAGGGACATTTACGTCTTTTCAAGTTAAGGTTGTGACATTGTAGAAAAGAAAAGAAAAAAGTGGCATTTTGACTAAAAAAGTTACTGTTCATGGCAATTTTATTAATTAACTCATGTTCTAAGGTTCGAACTTACGGTGGACCAACTACAATGATATAGCCCTTGGTTGAAGTTTACTTTCAACTTTTCAACTCCGTACTGCAATAATGTGAAAACTCATGAATAAAACATTGAGTTTATAAAACACCTGAGACTATAGTCTATACCTCTATAAAAATCCACTAATGAACTAGCATAAACTTAATACCAATGAAGAAGACACCAAATTACAACAATCCATTATGTCTGCAATGCGTTACCACGTCCACAACCAATATCGTTTTAGAACACTAACACAAATCTGTTTTTTTTTTTTCCTTGAGTTAAAAAAAAAAAAAAAACAACATCAGTTTTTCTCAACCCTTTAATATTTGGTTAATCAGTAATAGATGAGTGAATCCATTGAAAGAAACAGGAGCTTGATTATTAGCACCGCCAGTGTTTGCTGTTCAAATTAGAATCAGAAAGAATATCCATACCTAACATCAATGTGATGGTATCTTCAGAGTTCTACTCATCATCAAATCCTCAGATTCTTGCTTGTTCTCTCAAGTCCTTCTGCAACACTTGACCATTCTCGTTTCTTGCTTCTACTTGACTCTCCAACGTTGTTGTTGTTGCCTTCATTGTCCTCGAGTGGAAGAGACGATAGCTCAGGGTGAGCTTTCGAGTCATACTCACAGGAACAAGGCTTTAAGAGTTTTACACCACACCCCAGTATTTTGGGTGTTACAGTTTCTGGATAGTTTTTCTTCTCCAAGCATTTGAACTCAAAACGCATTTTTCTTTCAGGGATGTTGTCTTCCTCCAGCGTGAAATAAGAGTTGAGTACAAACATATGGTTTCCACGAAGCTGACAATGTGCATATATCTCTGGCCATTTATACACAGTGATAAAGCGTCTGCCTCTGACGTAACAAGATATTTGGAAATTACTATAAGGCACAGCATCAACCTCATCTCTCCGGTGGAGCACAACGCAAGCCTTAAATCTCAACGATCCATATGACTTCCTCCGGTTTAAATGAATGGTTAGAGAACTTCTTCTAGCTTGATGAGGAAAGTAGTCGGGAACGTTACTACGAGGTAGGACCGCATATCCGCAAGCCCATTTCTCAATGATTAGTTTACGCGCTTGTTGGTCTAGGTTCCAACAGTTAATGAACTTGAGAATGAGCTTTGGGTCATGAGATGAGCCATAGGGGGTGACAAACTTTCAAGAGACGCACAATTATCTGCGTGCAGTTCTGACAGAGAGCCCGGAAGCTCTGGCAGCCATCGTAGATCAATGCAGTTTGTAAGGTCAAGGTAATGAACCTGCCGTACAACATGATGTGTAATACTCTCAAAATCATTCCCAAGCAAACTCAAGTGTAAAGGGAAATCGTGAGTCTCCTCAGACGTAAATGTAGGTAAGCTGTTCTTGTCAATGTAGTCCAATGTCAAATCGAACTCATGCCACAAGTAGAAGCTCTGGAAGATTTCTGCTGGGAAGGATTTTACATTCATGCAGCCTGTAAACTGAAGTAACTGGAGCATTCGTAACTCACAAATTCTTGGCGAGATCTTACGCAGCTTCACACAATATGACATCGTTAACTGTGTGAGCCTATAGAGATCCGAGATCCACGGAGGAACTTCTCGTATTCCTGTTGAATCCAAATGTAACTCAGAGACCGTGTGCGGAACAAGTGGAAACTCTGTAACGTTTTCACAACCAGTCAAATCCAATGAATGAAGAAAATCCCAAAGGTTAAGAGATGGAGACACTTGTGGTATCATGGTAAAGGACACATTAAGATGTTCAATGTCACTAGAAATCTCTGGAAAATCTTTGAGTTTTGGGCAGTAGCTAACGTTGAGGTAGCTTAGAGACTCCAAAGCGTAGTTTGCTGGAAGAGGCTCTAAATTTCTGCAGGCTTGAAGGTCTAAGAAATCCAACATAGTAAGTGTCCAGATAGAGGGAGGAAGCTTCAGCAAACTGTGGCAATCCCTCATATCCAAATGCTCCAAATTTACTGCTTCTGAAAGATTAGGAAGTTCTTCCAAGCTCGTAGAGCCACTCAATTCCATCTTTTTTAGGCTTCTATGCATCTGAAACCAAATCCAGGGAACAAATTACAAAATTGTTGTTATTTGGAATAAACTCATATCATTCACAGGTGAAGCTTGTCAAGAAACTTACTGGGACTCCTTCCCAAAGCTTCTTTAGTTTGCTCTCTTTCATCTTGATTTCAATGAGACATTCTGGACGTAAGGGAAAAGACAAACTTTTCATAGGACATGATTCCCAGTGAAGTAACTTGAGTTTACGAGGTAGAGGCAAACAGTCCAACTCTTCATGTAAATGCAGTGTGGCCTTGTCGGACCACCATTGTTTATAGAATCTTATAAATTGGAGATTGTCCATCCCTCTAAAGGCTTTCTCCTCTAGGAACAACTCGCGGCTTTCAGACATGTTTAATGATATGCCTAAGACACTTCCTGTACCCTGAAAAAAATATGTCATGACGTAAATTATAATAATTTGATATGCCTATGTGAATGAGATGATGTATTTATATTTACACATATTTACTTACAGTGCCATCAGAAAGAACATCACGAATCTCCTCAGATTCTAAAAGGAACTGACGTTTCCCAGGCTCATCAGCATTTTTTTCTCGTGCGATTCCTCTTCCCATTTGTTGTAGCAAATGGTGCATCATGATATGTTTGCCACTTGATATAGACAAAAGCGCTCTTTCGACAAGAACACCAAGTCCATATTTAACGTCAATAATGCTATTTTCAAGAAGCTGAATCACCCGACCCTCTTCTTCACCATTGAATAAACACACGATATGGAGAAATATAGTTTTACATATATCACCATCACCTAAGCTATCGTAGCCGACTCTTAATATCTTAGAAACGTCACCATGAAGATTGGCTTTTAGGTGACGCAGTTCATGTGCCCACTCAACTTTGCTTTTACGTCGTAGTGAAGAGCCTAAAACACATAGTCCTAATGGAAGATGATTAGTGACTTGTGTAACTCCAACTGCAAGCTCCATGAATCCTTCCGGAGGAGAATCTTGTTTGAAAGCGGATCGAGAAAAGATTTGCAGAGCTTCATTGCCAGATGGAAACTTCACCTCATATATATGCTCGATATCATGTCTCTTGAAAAGGTCTTTGTTTTCAGTGGTCACGATGATCCTACTTCCAGCGCCAAACCACATAAGTTCATTTGCTACAGCTTCTAGTTGCTCTAGTTTATCAACATCATCAAGAACAATAAACACTTTCCAGGAGTTTAGCCTCTCCTTTGCCACACCTAAATGATTTATCCTCATATCCTTGAGGTTGAGGATTTTAGAAAGAAAATATTCTTGCAACTGCAACTTAGAGCTGTAGTTTCCTTTGACATTCTCCATAAAAACACTGAGCTGAAAGTCGCTGGAAACTAGATCGTATAACGCTTTAGCAATTGTGGTTTTCCCAATTCCTGCAGGACCCCAAATCCCTACGACTCTCACTTCATTAGATTCCATGCATAACAAAGAATTCATCTTTGCTATATGAGGTTCCATTCCAACTAAATGATCAAATTCCCTCGACGGTGTGGAGTTCAACATGTTAGTAACGTCTGTAGCAATTTTTAACATCATAGCAGCTTCGCTATCCCTGCCAGGAGAAAAATCATTTCTTTATCAAACTTGGAACAAGAGTTTGATACACATACAGAGAAATTAATTAGGAGTAAAAGATTTTAACTTTTAACCTTAGAACAACTATGTCTTTTCTTATATAATTTCGAAATTCACACAGGATTATAAGCTGTATCATCCTATGTGACAGATATTGTAGATAGCTATTGCCTATCAACAACACATTCAATCAACATTCATGCAAATATTTCCTAAAAATTCAAGATAGCAAATGAAGAAGTCTCATAATACTAACAAAACTGATCCACAAGGAAGATGAAACACTAGTGGAGAGAAGAATACTAACCAATTATGTGAATGCTGGCCGCTTATGTTGGCAACATCAGTCAAAGCTTGCCTCCATTTCTGCTTCTGCTCCTCTGTTTTCCCCACACAAGTTCTCTCGAAAACCTCCCCAAAATCTCCATGTTGTCTTCTTACATCAGATGGATTCATTTCGTAGAAAATTGGCATCACCTTTAGACCTGTAGTGGTTCTACATTCCATAATCTCCAACAACTCGTCTAAACACCAACTTGAAGAAGCGTAGTTCCTCGTGAGGATGACGATCCCAATCCTCGATGCTCTTATAGCTTGTACAACCTCAGGGGCGATGGACTCGGTCCTCCTGATTTGATTATCTACAAACGTGTTGATTCCTTTGCGATTAAATTCACCGAGCAAGTGGCTGAGAAAGTTTCGACGGACATCTTGACCACTGAAGCTTGGAAAGACATCGTATCTCCGTTGACTAGGGGACAATGAAGAAGAAGACGAAGAAGCAGACATGATGGATGATGATACCTAAGCACGAGGCCTAGACAATCCAAAAGCCTAAACCAAAGTCTAGCTTCTTTCAACTAAGATCCGAAAAAAAATAACTACGAAGAGAATTTCATTGTAACCAAATCAGCCCGGAGAAACCATGGTACTCATCTTCTGTTTATATTATTGAGTGAAGAATCTTGTTAAAAGTCAAACCCTTCATCTCCATTATTTCCTGAAGATTTCCACAAGCTGGTTGACTTGAGATTATTTATACCAAGTCTCGTCTTGGAAGGTATCACGAAACTTCTGAAAAGTCAAACTCTTAAGAAACATGAAGCTGATCATAAAAAACTCAGATGTTACAGGGAAATGGTAAAGTGGATTTAACTGTATTAAAATGAAATATTCGTTAAAATATGTCATCAGCCATGACGATTAGTTCAACAAGTTCAGAGAATTGGTCAGAACAGAACACAACCATAGTTATGTGTTTATAACTTTATATAATCTCAAACATACCTTCAATGGTCAAAAACACAAAAAAAATTCCAAATCTATATGACTATGTTCCAAATCCATTCTCAACCAAACCAAGGCCTAAAATGACTGAAGCAACTGATAAATTATAAAGTAGCAGAGCAGCTAACAAAAAAAAAAGGAAAAAGCAGAGCAACCACCTTTTTCATGTCAATCTATGGATAAACTCATCTTGCTATGTTAGTCTGTCCCATGAATGTGGACTAAGCTAACCCATTAGAATTTTAAGGTGAAACCCATGGGGGTAAAACACCATAAAAGCTCCCTGCCGAGTATCAAAACAAAGAAAAGGAGATTCTTAAAAATCCTAGCTCACGCAGATAAATGTCTAATACCATTTACTAGAGAGTAGTAGAGACTAAAACCAACTTACCCATTTCAAATGGTTCAACAGGTTTTATCAACAACAAAAGAACAACTTTGTCACTCCATGTTAAAAAAAGAAAAATAGGATAGAGAAAGCAAATCACACCTTTGTTTTCCACTAAACAGCACATCTCAAAACGAGGGTCTCACTATCGTGTAATAATGAGTTGAACCAATAATATCTATAAACGATAAACTTGAACCTTATCTGACTATATCTGAACCCCTTGATGCCAAGATTTTAAACCAAAGAGATGCACTCTAATTTTAGTAAGCTCAAGTATTCACAATCATCTGAAATTCAATATCGTCGACAAAAAAAAAAAAAAGCTCAAAAATTCACAACTCAAACCTACAATCAGACATCACCTAACGAATCGCACATGAATAGAGAGAAAAAATAAAAATTAAATCGAAGCACGATAACATAATTATATATGAAATCGATGGAAGCCATTACCCATCACAAACCAAACCCTGGTTGAAATTTTTCAAGCAGAAGAACAAAAGTGCTTAATAGAAAAAAAAATCGAATTTGTTTTTTTTTTTGGCGAAAAAAAGGTCGAACTAAGCTATGTTCCTTTAATTACAGTATTACCCTTTGACTGGGTTATACTTTAAAGAAACCAAAGTACCAAATTACAGTATTACCCTTCGAATGTACTAAATAGTGTATCATGAGTTTTCCTTGACGTATCAACAAGGGTTTGTATCCCTTTCTCCACGTCCCAGTCCCTCTCCGAAAGCGAGACTATAGCCTCGTTCACGTTCTTACCCCAAAGTCTAGAATCTCTTAACGAACCAAGTATCAGTTTATGTCTGTTATCCAAACCATCGTATGCGAAATCAATAGCTTTCTCAATATCGGTATCGTTGTCAACAAAATTTCAACTGACCCTAAGCCCAATCCTCTCCGTAGCGGATGTATGCTTTTTCGCTTTATATAAACACCGACATTTAAAAAGGGTTGTGCATGATGATGCTCTCTTAAAAGTCAGTTCTCTGTTTAACCTCTTTCTTGTGCTGAGCTGATAGATAACATGATAGTTTTCTGCATAACCTTTGAAAAGCCTTGTCGAATTATGTCTGAATATTGGAGATCTCAAGTGTCTGCATAAGATTCTATTTTGTTGAGTCGAGACAACCAGACATCTTCGCTATTCTGCATGTTGATGAGGGTAAGGAACTCGATCATTGCATCTGCCTGTAGTAACTGGAAGGATCGAACAACACGTTACTTAGCCTGCTCTGTTCTGCAAGTGGTGGTCTATACTATTTGGCATGAACGAAAAGCATGGGGAACTTCCGAAGCCGGCTGCACACCTCATCCACGTTATCGACAAACAGATGAGAGACCAACTCCTTGCTATTGGCCTCCTGGGGGATCGGCGTTTCGACAACGGTCTCATCACTTGGCTAGAGACAAGTTATTGATCTCCTCTTCTAATCTGATTTCTATGTAAGACCATCAAAAACTCAAAGCCTTGAAGCACCAGTTGTACAAACGTATTTTTATTTTTGAATATAATTTAACATTGCATTAAAAAAAAAAAGATGAGGGTAAGGAATTTATTAAGGCTTGTCTAAAAGTAATCCAAAGATTGCTTAAACTCTATTATCTTGTCGGTCCAAGACAACATGATGTAAAAATTTTATCGTATGAACTGGTGGGTGAATGCATGTAATGAAGATTGTTGGATGATGCTCAAGACTAACAGATTGACATAAACTCTATATCGTCTTGATTGAAGAAGTTAATGGACCAAATTAGAGTCACAAATAACATCAATTTTAAAGATATATATACACACATGAAGAGTAAATGTTGGTTACTTCAGATTTTTTCCCCAATCTTTCTCAGTTAGTAATTCTCCGATACTTGCTTGTCCTCTCTAGTCCCTCTACAACACTACACCGCTCTCGTTTATTGCTTCCCCTTGTCTCTGCAACGCTGTTGTTGTTGCATTCAACTTCCTCCTCGAGCGAAGTAGTTGACAGCTCAGGGTGAGCGTCTGAGTCATATCCACAGGAACAAGGCTCCAAGAGTTGTACACCACATCCCAATATATTGGAGAATATGGTGTCTGGATATTCTTTCATTCCCAAGCATCTGAAATCAAAAAGCATCTCACTTTTGGGGATGTTGTCTTCCTCCAGCGTGAAATATGAGTTGAGTATAAACAGATGGTTCTCCAAAAGCCGATCCTCTGAATCATCCACATCTATCTCTGGCCATTTATACACGGTAGTGGAATGTCTGCCTCTCACGTAGCATGATATTTGGAAACGACGAAACGTCCCATCATCGAACTCATCTCGTGGGGGGAGAACAACACAAGCCTTGAATCTCAAGGATCCATATGAGTTCCCCTGGCTAAAAGGGATGGTTAGAGAACTTCTTCTAGCTTGGTGAGTAAAGTAGTCGGGCATTTCACTACCAGGTAGGACCGCATATCCACAAGCCCATTGCTGGATGACTAGTTTACGTGATTCTTGATCCAGTTCTGAGCAGTTGATGAACTTGAGAATGAGCTTTGGATCGTGAGATGAACGAGAAGACTGAGATAACCTTTCAAGAGAAACACAATTATCCGCGTACAATTGTGACAGCGAGCCAGGAAGCTCTGGCAGCGACTCAAGTTCTCTGCAGTCTCTGATATGAAGGAATTTTACCTGCTGAACGACGGAATCTGGAATACTGACGAAGTCATTCTCACTCATATACAACCTTAAGGGGAAATCTTCAGTCTTCTCAGGAGTATAAGTAGGCAAACTGTTCTCGCCAATGTTGGCCAATGTTAACTCCAACTCATGCCATATACAGAAGCTCTGGAAGATTTCTGCAGGGAATTCCCTTACATTGTAGCAGCCTTTAAAATTAAGTGACCTGAGTTGTCCTAGCTCACAAATGTTTGGCGAGATCTCTCGTAGCTCCGTGCAAAATGCCATCGACAACTCTTTCAGCCCATAGAGATCCGAGATCCATGGAGGAATTTCTTTAATTCCTGACAGGTGCAGATGTAACTTAGAGACAGTATACGGCACACGTGGAAATTCTGTAACGTTTCCACAACCAATCATTTCCAACGTACGAAGGCAACTCCAATGCTCTACTGATGGAGGCACTGCTGGTATCGGGGTAAAGGACACACTGAGTTTTTTAATTTCACTAGAAATCTCTGGGAAAGCTACATTTTTTGAGCATTCACCAATGTTGAGGTAACTTAGAGAATCTAATGCATAGTTTGCAGGAAGAGGCTCTAAATTTCTGCAGCCGTAAAGGTGTAAGAAAGTTAACCGACTAAGTTTCCAGATAGAGGAAGGAAGCTTGACCAAACTGTGGCAATTCTGCATATCCAAATGCTCCAAATTTAATGCTTCTGAAAGGTCAGGAAGTTCTTCCAGACTAGTGGAGCCACTCAATTCTATCTTTTTTAGACTTCTTAGCATCTGAAAGCAAATCCAGGGAACAAATGTCAGAACTGTTGTTTATTTGGAACAAAATCATATAATGCAGATGAAGCTTGTCAGGAAACTTACTGGGACTCCTTCCCAGAGCTTCTTCAAGTTACTCCATTTCATGTTGATTTCAATGAGACATTCCGGACGAAACCGAAAAGACATATGTTTCATAGGACATCCCTCCCAATGAAGTAATTTAAGTTTACGAGGTAGAGGTAAACAATCCAAACCTTCATGTAAATGCACTCTGGCCTTATCGGACCATAGTTTATAGAATCTTAGAATTTGGAGATTATGCATCCCACTGAAGGCTCTCTCACCAAGGAACAACAACTCCCGGATTTCAGACATGTTGAAAGATATGCCTAAAACACTTTCTGTACCCTGCAAGAAACACCCAGGAAATGAAATAAACAAATTGACTAATTACAATGAAAGATATGCCTACAACACTTTCTGTAGACTTGAGATATTGACAAAGCTATGAATGTTATATATAGACTTACAGTGTTATCAGAAAGAACATCATAAATCTCCTGGGCATCTATAAGGAATTGACGTTTCCCAGGCTCATGAGCAGATTGTCTACGAACAATTTCTCTGCCCATTTGTCGTAGCAAATGGTGCATCGTGATACGTTTGTTACTCGATATATTAATAAGAGCTCTATCGACAAGGACACCAAGTCCATATTTAATGTCAAGAGTGCTGTTTTCAAGAAGCTGAATCGCCCGATCCTCTCCTTCACCATCGAATAAGCATGCAATATGGAGAAACATGGTTTTATATTTATCATCATCACCTAAGCTATCGTAGCCGACTCTTAGTACCTTCTCAATGTCACCATGAAGACTAGATTTTAGGCTAGGCAGTTCACGTGTCCACTCACATTTGCTTTTACCTCGCAATGATGAGCCTAGAACACAAAGTCCTAATGGAAGACGATTAGTGACTTCTGTAACTCCAACTGCAAGCTCCATGAATCCCTCTGGCGGATAATCTTGTTTGAAGGCGGATCGAGAAAAGATTTGCAGAGCTTCATTGCCAGACGGAAAACTCACCTCATAAATATGGTTGATACCATGCCCCTTAAAAAGGTCTTTGTGCTCAGTGGTCACAATAATCCTACTTCCAGCACCAAACCACCGAGGTTCATTTGCTAAAGCTTCTAGTTGCTCAAGTTTGTCGACATCATCAAGAACGATAAACACTTTTTGAGAGTTTAGCCTCTCCTCTGCCACACCTAAATGATTTATCCTCATGTCCTTGAGGTTGAGCATTTCCGAAAGAAATTGTTCCTGCAACTGCAATTTCGAGCTGTAGCTATCATTTCTGTTATAATTTCCTTTAACATTCTCCATAAAAACACTAAGTTGAAAGTCGCCAGACAGTCGGCCGTATAAAGCTCTAGCAATTGTGGTTTTACCAATTCCTGCAGGACCCCAAATCCCAACGACCCTCACCTCATTAGATTCCATACATAACAAAGAATTCATCTTTGCTATATGAGCTTCCATTCCAACTAAATGATCGAAATCCCTCGACGGTGTGAAGTTCAATATGTTAGTAATATCTGTGGCAATTTTTAAAATCATAGCAGCTTCGCTATCCCTGCCAGGAGAAATATCATTTCATTATCAAACTGGAATAAGAATTTGATACACATACAGAGAAATGAGTTCACAATATCATTTCTTTATCAAACTGGAATGAGAATTTGATACACGTACAAAGATCAGGAAAGCTTTAACTTTTTACCTCAGAACAACTATGTTCTTCCTTGGACGATTTTTGATATGCACACAAAAAAACATAAGCAGTATCATCCTATGTATATCTAGATTTCTATTGTTTAACAACACAATCAACAAAAACTTCAAGCATGTTTTTCCCAAAATTCACTCACGACTAAGAAAACTGATCCACATGAAAGATGAAACACAAGTGGAGAGGACTAACCAATTATTTGAATGCTCGCCGCCTATGTTAGCAACATCAGTCAAAGCTTGCCTCCATTTCTGCTTATGTTCCTCTGTCTTCCCCACACAATTTCTCTCGAAAGCCTCCCCAAAATCTCCATGTTGTCTTCTTACATCCGATGGATTCATTTCGTAGAAAATTGGCATCACCTTTAGACCTGTAGTAGTTCTGCATTCCATAATCTCCAACAACTCGTCTAAACACCAACGTGAAGAAGCGTAGTTCTTCGTGAGGATGACGATGCCAATCCTCGATGCCCTTATAGCTTGTACAAGCTCAGGGCCGATGGACTCGGTCCTCCTGATTTGATTATCTACAAATGTGTTGATTCCTTTGCGATTAAATTCACCGAGCAAGTGGCTGAGAAAGTTTCGACGAACATCTTGACCACTGAAGCTTGGAAAGACGTCGTAGCTCCGTTGACTAGGGGCCAATAAAGAAGAAGACGAAGAAGCAGACATGATGGATGATGATACCTAAGCACGAGGCCCAGAGATTTTTAAAAGCCTAAACCAAAGTCTAGCTTCTTTCAACTAAAATCAGCAAAAAAGCTTTGTAAGAGAATTTAATTGTAACCAAATCAGCACAGAGAAACCATGGCACTCATCTTCTCTTTATATCATTGAGTGAAGAATCTTGTTAAAAGTCAAAACCTTCATCTCCACTATTTCCTGGGGATTTCCACAAGCTGGTTGACTTGAGATTATTTATACCAAGTCTCGTCTTGGAAGGTATCACGAAACTTCTGAAATGTCAAACTCTTGAGAAACATGAAGCTACTCACAAAAAAAAAAAAAACTCGATCTTACAGATAAATGGAATGTAAAGATAAACTAAAGTAGATTTAATTGTTTAAAAATGAAATATTCGTTAAAGGTGTCATCAGCCAAGACGGCTAGTTCAACAAGTTCATAGAATTGGTCAGAATAAAAAACACAACCATAGCTATGTGTTTCTATAATCTCAAGGGGAATTAAACATGGTCAAAAATACAAAAAACTATATCTACATGACTCTAGAATTGCTCCTATTGTCAACCAAACCAAGACTTAAAATGACTGAAGCAACTGATAAGTTATTAAATAGCAGAGCAGCTAAGAAACAGAAAAAAGGCAGAGCAACCACCTTTTCTCATGTCAATCTATGGATAAACTCATCTTGCTCTGTCAGTCTGTCTCTTAACAGGTTAAGAACATGAATGTGGACTAAGTAAGGCTAACCCATTAGAGTTTAAGGTGAAACCCATGAGGGTAAAACACAATATAGAGCAAATCACACCTTTGTTTTCCACTAAACAGCACAATTCGAAATGAGTTTAACCAATAATATCTATAAACAACACACTAGAACCTTATCTGACTATATCTGAACAAAGAGATGTATTGGTTATCTGACTCATCTTGGTGCCGAGATTTTTTTAACCAAAGAGATGCATTCTATAGCAAAACCCTAATTTTAGTAAGCTCAGGTATTCACAATTATATGAAATTCAATATCGTCGAAAAAACAAAATGCTCAAGAATTCACAACTCAAACCCTACAATCAGAATCAGACATAGAGACAAAAATGAATATAGAAATTGAAGCACGATAACATAATTATAGAAGAAATCGATGGAATCCAAATCCTTGAAGAAGCCATTACCCATCACAAACCAAACCCCTGGTTGAAATTTTCCGAACAGAAGAACAAAGCGCTTAATAGAAAAATCGAATTTGTTTTTTTTTTTGCGAAAAGAAAATCGAATTAATTTATGTTCCTTTAAATTACAGTAGTACCCTTTGACTCGGTGATACTTAAAGAAACCAAAGTAACCTTTTACACATGGCATGTACCAAATAGTGCATCATGAGTTCTCCTTCCTCAGATATAGAGATGAGAGACGTATCAACAAGGGTTTGAATCCCTTTCTCCACGTTCCAGTCCCTCTCCGAAAGCGAGACTATGGCCTCGTTCACGTTCTTTCCCCATAGTCTAGACTCTCTTAACGAACCAAATATCAGTTTATGTCTCTTATCCAAACCATCGTAAGCGAATCTAATAGCTTTCTCAATATCGGTATCGTTGTTAACATAGGTTTTAAATTTAGCCGGTGCCATGTTCCACTCTTCTTTGCTCTTTCCACGTAAAGCCGAGCCTAAGATCTTAAGACCAAGTGGAAAAGGAGCAATAAGGTTTGCTACTTCAACAGCTTGCTCCGAGTAACCTCTTGGTGGAGAGCTTTGCCCAAACGCAGAGTATGAGAATATCTGTAGAGCCTCTTCGCTTGATGGATACGTAACTTTGTATATCTGCTCGATTTCGTTATTCTTCAACGTAGATAAAATCTCATTCGTCACGATCACCTTGCTTCCAAAACTAAGACGCTGAATCAGATTCCGCAAACCTTGTAGCTCCACTGAACTGACAGGGTTAAGAACGAGAAGGACTCTCTGGTGCATTAACCTATCGTGCGCCTCTTTTTTGTTAGCTATCTTCTTGTCTCTATGGTCTAACATTCCAGACAGCAACTCGTGTTGCAATCCCGTTGTGTTAGAGCCAGTCTTCCAAGCTGGCTCTCTAAAAAACTTGAGTTGGAAGTAACTTGAAACTTGGCTGTATAAAGCTCTAGCTATGGTCGTCTTGCCAATACCAGCAGGACCCCAGATCCCCACAATCTTCACCTCGTCGGATTCTAAACATATCTTCGATTTCATCTTTGCTACGTGAGCTTCAATTCCAACTAAATGATCAAAATCCGTTGATGGCATCTCGTTAGAAACATCCATGACGATCTTCGATATCATCTCAGCCTCACTAGCCCTAAATATACATTACATATATAAAGTTATAACACTACTAATACATGGGTTTGCATTGTATGAAAGTTTGGAACATTACCATGAAACAGAGTGTTCTCCAGCAATAACTGAAACCTGAGTCAAAGCTTGTGTCCATCTCTGTTTCTCTTCCTCTGTTTTCCCATAACAATTTTCCTCAAACGCTTTTCCGAAATCTCCAGTCTGCTTTCTCACATCAGAAGGCTCCACGTTGTAGAAAATAGTCATCACAGTTCGTCCTAAGGAAGCTCTGCAGTCCATGATCAGCTGCAACTCGTTTAGACACCAGCTCGAAGAAGCGTAGTTCTTAGATAGTATCACGATAGAGACCCTTGATTCTCTGATAGCTCTTACAAGCTCAGAGTTGATTGACTCGCTCCTCATGATCCCATTATCTATGAACGTTTTGATTCCCTTATTTTTCAACCCTTCAAGAAAGTGGCTGAGAAAAGTTCTACGGACATCTTGACCAGAGAAGCTTGGGAAGACATCGTACCTGTATAGACGAGATGATGAAGAAGAAGAAGAAGAAGAAGAAGAAGAAGAAGAAGAAGAAGAAGAAGAAGAATCCATTCCTATGGAAAACACTTTCTTTTTGGGTACAGTGATGAGTCTGATGACCGAGGACTTGTTCTTTTAGTTATGCAAGTGGGTTCCAAATAACTATGTATTTAAGAATTAGTTTATATTTTACGTGGTTTACACGTTTTCTAAGACAGAGGCTGACGTTTCTACAATACAAAATTGCACGTCAAAATCTTGCAAGAATGGAGACAATTTTGAATTTGACTACTATCATTTTTAGCCAATGATCTTGCGACATAAATAGGCATCCTTATGGTATGGTATGGAGAGAAAAAAGCATTCACTTGGACTGCGTCTCTCAGTGTTCATGTTCATCTGAAGCATTTACTCGATCTCTGCTGCTTTCAACTCCCTCCAAAAAGTCCTAAGCTCCTAATGAGATTGATAATGATCTCTGGTACCTAAAAAAAGCTAGCTGCATTCTTGAAGCCTAAAAAAGAAACCACTTTCATAAAATTTTGCAAATAATAAATTAATTAGCACGGCATTTTACTACTAGAATCTTAGTATACAGAACCAACTTGCTTTGAACATCGTTTTCAGTATTAGACTCCACTACCACGAGTCGTGAAGACTGAAGGCAATCATGGAAGACTCAGTTATGCTCAATTAAATGGGGTTTAATAAAAGGGAATTACAGCTCCTCTGTTCCTGGATTCAGTTGCTTATGAATTATGTAAGCCTGATAGACCTTTATAAACAAAAACGGGTTTCTTGAACCAAAAGTGTGTAACTCAAGCGTATTCAAGGAAAGGTATAAACTTCTTTATTAGTCAAAACTGGTGACGATACCTCGTATACTAATTTTGCGTTATCGGTTGTGTATCACTGAGAATATGTGTAATCTAGACTAAGTTAAGAAATCTTAGATACAGTTGGTGATGGATGAATATGTTTATCCTCTGTTTTTGGACTCATCAATGCTCTGTTTTTTTGGTCTCGTTCCATGCTAGTTTCTTTTATTTAAGCAACCCTTCACATCAAGACTTCCGAGATCTCTTGTTTTAAACTGAGACCAAACTGACTGAGACAACATGTCATCCAAACTTATGTAAGTGCGCAGAGCGTGTAAACACGTAGAAGATTAACTAATCGTAGGTGTGGTCTTATATTATTATTTAGAACCTATACCCATATGCATAGGGGGAAAAAACAAGTCTAGTTAAAAAGTCTTGAATAGTTTTATTGGTAGTCAAACTCATCAGCATTATACAAAACCTATATTCTTAATAGGAGTGACAGGTCCAAACTCGATGTTGGGGAATTAAAAAAAATACTCCCTCCGTTTTAAAATATAAGATGCTTTGGAGAAGTTTATTGTTTCATAATATATGATGTTTTCAAATTTCAATTCAACTTTTAGCTTAGTTTAGTACTTTATATTATGCAGTATTGTTTCTGATTGGTTGAACTTGTTAAAAGTAAAGACTTCTTAATCTGCGTACTTTGTTTAAAACATTCTATATTTTGAAACGGAGGGAGTATAAAACTTGTTATGCAAATAACTTGGTCTTTAAATTCAAAAAAAAAAAAAATAATAACTTGGTCTTATTTTATGTCATTTCACAATATTCACCAAAAAAAAATTGTCATTCCACAAATGTAAGTCTACCACTCCAAAGCATTGACTGTATCAAATCATGCATCATGATTTCTCCTTCCTCAGATATAGAGATGAGAGCCAGATCAGCTAGGGTTTGTAACCCTTTCTCCACGTCCCAGTCTGTCTTGGCAAGCGAGTAGATGGCGTTGTCCACATTCTTACCCCAATATCTAGAGTTTGCTAACGATTTAAATAAAGTTCTGTGCTTCTCAGACAAACCATCGAACGCAAATCTAATTGCTTTCTGAATATCCGTGTCGTTAAGATAGCTCTTGAGTTTAGCTGGTACCATGGTCCACTCCTCTTTGCTCTTCCCACGTAAAGCCGAGCCTAAGATCTTGAGACCAAGTGGAAAAGGAGCAATAAGTCTAGCTACTTCATTTGCATGCTCCAAGTAACCTCTTGGTGGAGAGCTTTGCCCAAACGCAGAGTATGAGAATATCTGTAGAGCCTCTTCGCTCGATGGAAAAGCAACTTTGTATATCTGCTCGATCCCACAATGCCTCAATGCAATATATATATCTTCAATCATCACAATCATCTTACTTCCGAATTTAAGATACTGACTTAAATTTTGCAAAGCTTTTAGCTCTTCAGTAGTGACATTATCAAGAATGAGAAGGACTCTCTGATGCATAAACCTATATTGCGCCTCTAACATGTTAGGTATCTTCATGTCTCTATGATCTAATATTCCAGATAGCAATTCGTTATACAATTCCATTCTGTTAGAGCCAGTCTTCCAAGCTGGCTCCCTAAAAAACTTGAGTTGGAAGTTGCTGGAAACTTGATTGTATAAATTTCTAGCTATGGTGGCTTTGCCAATACCTCCAGGACCCCATATCCCTACAATCTTCACCTCGTCGGATTATAAGCATATCTTTGATTTCATATTTGCTACATGAGCTTCAATTCCAACTAACTTATCAAAATCCGTTGATGGCAACTCGTTAGAAACATTCATGACGATCTTCGAGATCATCTCAGCCTCACTAGCCCTAACGACATGACATATAAATTTAGGAGACCACTAAATTAAATGGACACGAAAACAAGACTGGATTGGAACATTACCATGAGTCGGAATGCTCTCCAGCAATAACTACAACTTCTGTCAAAGCTTGTCTCCATCTCTGCTTCTCTTCCTCTGTCTTCTCATGACAAGTTTCCTCAAAGGCTTTTCCAAAATCTCCGGTTTGTTTTCTTACATCAGAGGGATCCACATCGTAGAAAATAGTCATCACAGTTTGTCCTAGAGAAGCTCTGCAGTCCATGATCAGCTGCAACTCGTTTAGACACCAGCTCGAAGAAGCGTAGTTCTTAGAGAGGATCACGACAGCAATCCTTGATTCTCTAATAGCTCTTACGAGCTCAGAGTTGATAGACTCGCTTCTCATGATCCCATTATCTATGAACGTTTTGATTCCCTTGCTTTTTAACCCTTCAAGAAAGTGGCTGAGAAAAGTTCTGCGGACATCTTGACCAGAGAAGCTTGGGAAGACATCGTAGGTGTATTGACGAGTTGATAACGATGAAGAAGATGAAGACGACGAAGAAAAAGGAACAGAAGAAGCCATTTGAGGGTACATAGAAGAATCACTATCTTTTCTTGATTTTCCCCAAACCGACTTGAAAATTCCTTTCAACGACATGTAATTTCTATGTAAATTTGAGTGTGATGGCAAATAAGATCATTGGACTTTTAGACTTTGCCTATGCAAATGGGTTTTAAATACCAATACAAATTATACAATAGTCGATCTTCTACCTATATTAACGCGCTTTCTGACTTCAGCTATTGTTTATAGAATATATAGAATAAGATATAATAATATTGTACGTTCAGAATCTTGCAAGAAAAAACAGAGTAGTACTTAAATGAGTGAAATACTGCCAAAACTATTTTAGAAATTACGTAACTTGGAAATTACCAAAAAATTTGTTTACTAATACTCTAATAGTCTAATACTTTGTATATCTGTTTGCGTACAGCCATGCGAGACTTGAAAAAGTCTTCCCATAGGTTTTGTAAGTGAAAAGAAACATTGACAGGGACAAGAAATCAGCATTGTATGAAAAAAGAAAGAAAAAACAGAGCAAGTATACGTTGACTTTTTTTAAAACATATATTAGAGTCATTTGTTTTTTGTTAGGTTTAAGTCTTTTTTTTTCTTTCTTTTCTTAATGACCAAATCCCTAGATTCAAAGGAAGCTTCATGTCTAATTCGACGAGATGATGAAGAAGAAGAAGAAGAAGAATCCATTCCTATGAAAGACACATTTTTTTCGTACAGTGATGAGTCTGATGACCGATGACTTTGTTCTTTTACTTATGCAAGTGGGTTCCAAATAACTATTTTATTTAGAGTTAGTTTATATTTTACGTGGTTTACACGTTTTCTAGCTAAAACAGAGGCTGAAAATTGTGTAACTCAAAACTATTCAGTGAAGAAGAAGGATATCAACATATCAATCAAATCATTGATTGCGCATGTTAAGGTTCTATATATGTATAGTCGTATATATTCTAATTTCTCATTGATTACTTTGTAATACCCTAGCTAGCTCTACCCTCTGTATAAATTCAGACTCTTTCAATGATAATAAACATGCATCACTTCTTCAGTATACTTATTAGATAAAGAAGAAACGTAAAGTATGTTGTAGGTACCAAAACCCTTGAATGTAAAAGACTTAAAAGCATTCAACATTTGTTTATTTATGGCCAGAAAATTTAAGCAGAAAAACTTTTTGATTCTTTTACCACAACTTAATTGAAACTAGTTAACCTTTTACACATTAACTTAACGAGATAATGCATCATGATTAAATCCCCGTCCCCCCTAGATATAGAGATAAGAGCCAGATCAGCTAGGGTTTGTACGCCTTTCTCTATGTCCCAGTCTCTCCACTTATACGAGTTTACGGCGGAAAGCGAGTATAAGCCGTTCTTACCCCAATAAAAAGAATCGCCTAACGAGAGAAACAAAGTTTTGTGATTCTTAGATAAACCATCGTACGCAAATCTAATAGCTTTCTCAATATCCGTGACGTCAACATAGGTTTTGAGTTTAGCCGGTGCCATTGTCCACTCTTCTTTGCTCTTCCCACGTAAAGCCGAGCCTAAGATCTTGAGACCAAGTGGAAAAGGAGCAATAAGATTAGCTACTTCATTTGCATGCTCCAAGTAACCTCTTGGTGGAGAGCTTTGCCCAAACGCAGAGTATGAGAAGATCTGTAGAGCCTCTTCACTCGATGGGAAAGCAACTTTGTATATCTGGTCGATCCCATTATGCATCAATGTGAAAAAATTTTCATTCGTCATGATAACCTTACTTCCGAATTTAAGACACTGAATCAGATTTGCCAAAGCTTGTATCTCCTCAGAACAGACATCATCAAGAATGAGAAGGACTCTCTGGTGCTTTATTCTAAATTGCGCCTCCTGCAAGTCAGGTATCTTCATGTCCCTATAATCTAAAATTCCAGAGTGTAACTCGTTTTCCAAATGACTTTTCAAGCTAATGGGGTCAAGACTAATCCTCCTAAACATTCCCCCAAGATTCTCTTTGTAAAACTTAAGTTCGAAGTTGGTGGAAACTTGATTGTACAAAGCTCTAGCTATGATGGTTTTGCCAATACCTCCAGAACCCCAAATCCCCACTATTTTAACCTCATCCGATTCCAAGCGTAGCATCGATTTAATCTTTGCTACATGATCTTCAGTTCCAACTAACTGATCAAAATCCATTGATGGCAACTCGTTTAAAACATCCATGACAATTTTTGATATCATTGCAGCTTCACTGGCCCTAAATGACATGGTATACAAAGCTTAGAACTTAGAATTACTAAATCAACCTGAAAAAAAAGTCCTATGAAATACAGTACAGAGACAGTGCTAAATTAAATCCGGCAACGATTAAAATGGTTGTGTTTGTTGAAATTGACAGTATGATAGTACCATGAAACAGAGTGTTCTCCGGCAATAACTGCAACTTGATTCAAAGCTTTTGTCCATCTTTCTTTTTGTTCTTCTGTCTTCCCATGACAAGTTTCCTCAAAGGCTTTTCCAAAATCTCCGGTTTGGTTTCTGACATCAGAGGGATCCACATCGTAGAAGATTGTCATCACAGTCTGCCCAAGAGTGTCCCTGCACTCCATGATCAGTTTCAGCTCGTTTAAACACTTACTCGAAGAGACGTAGTTCTTAGAGAGGATCACGACGGCAATCCTTGATTCTTTAATAGCTTTTTCGAGCTCAGAGTTGATAGAGTCGCCCCTCATGATCCTATTTTCTGTGAATGTTTTAATTCCTTTGCTTTTCAACCCTTCAAGAAAGTGGCTGAGAAAGGTTCTCCAGACATCTTGACTGGAGAAGCTTGGGAATACATCATAGATTTTTTGCCGAGTTGATAAAGAAGAAGAAGATGCCATGAGAGGATGAAGAGAATTTGTATTTCTTCTTGATTCTCTCAGAATCGATCGACTTGATATTCATTTCAAGAACATGGTTTCTCGAAGACTTAAGACTTGTTATTTGCCTATGAAAATGGGTTCTAAAAAAAAAATTAAAGAAACACCTACTATTGGGCTCATGTTACCTATTTACACGCTTTCTTACTTCAGCTGATGTTACACAATAAATTATGGTATTGTTCGTTCAAAGTCATGCAAGAGAGAAAAGTTCTGGTTTTCCTTTTTCACCAAGCAAGCAATATAAAAAATAATTTACGTTGGAGAAAAATAAACATTTAAAAGGACTGGGTCAAGCTTTGTTACTTCTTAAGATTCTGACTTATGCGTTTCTCTGATCTGTGCTGGTTTCATCAGTTTACAACTCAAAAACAATTATAAAAGTATTTCCGTTATGGGATCCCTAGAGATAATGTTCGTCTAGGTATCTTGACCACCAAATTATTTTGATTGTAAGTTACTCTAGGCTCTCTTTTCATGTTTAGTTTCATAGCTAGGTTTTCACCTCAAAACCTATTGACAAATAATGGATTGACTCATATCCCTTACATACTACTCAAGTCTCTTCCATCTTTCAGATATGTGACCATCCTTCACATTCCCTTTCGAAATAATAACTCTTTTAATCTCGACAAAATCCATCAAATGTTAGTATGGCTTTTGTGATTGTTTGAGTTAAAAGTTTATAAAAATTACTAATACAACATCAAAAATAAGAAAAAACTGTGTGTTAGAAAGGCATATGCTAGTATGCTATGATGATCATTGTATGTGTAACTCACAAAAGAAGAAAGATAAAACCATGTAATAAGAGCTCTAACTCTAATGCTGCACAATTACATGGAAAATTAAAAGACTAAAATTTTTCATAGTACTCCATGGTTCAAGCTACTAAGTACTAATCGGGCCACATGAATTTTTTAGCACAATACTGTACCAAATAATGCATTATGATTCTTCCGTCCCCTAATTTAGAGATGAGCGCCATGTCAGCTAGCGTTTGTATCCCTTTCTCCACGTCCCAATCCCTCTGGGCAAGGAAGAATATGGCCTTGTTCACGTTCTCATCCAAATCAATTCCACTTTGTAACTCGTAAAGTATATATTTATGTTTATAGGATAGTTGATCATATGCAAATCTAATTACTCTCCAGATATGCTTGTCATCATAAGGAGAGGTTCTGAGCGTAGATAGAGTCACTATCCACTCATCTTTGCTCTTTCCACGCAAATACGAACCTAATACTTTGAGACCAAGTGGAATTGGAGTAACAAGCTTCGTTACTTCAACGGCATGCTCCAAGTAACCTCTTGGTGGAGAGCTTTGTCCAAACGCAGAGTAGGAGAAGATCTGCATAGCCTTCTCGCTCGATGGGAAAGCAACTCTGTAGGTCTGGATCTCGTTGGACCCGCATTCTCTCAATGTATCTATATCTTCACTGGTCACAATCACTTTACTGCCGAATCTAAGACCCTTAATTATATCTCCCAACGCTTGCAGCTCCTCAGGAAGCAAATCATCAAGAACGAGAAGGACTCTCTGGTGGTTTAACCTAAATTGCGTTTCTTGTAAGTCAAGTATCTTCATGTCTCTATAATCTAATACTCCGGAGAGCAAGTCCTTTTGCAAATAATGTTTCAAGCGGATAGTGCCATGTATAAGCACTTTTTTCTTCCCTTCAAGATTCTCCATATAAAACTTAAGCTGGAAATTGCTGGAAACTTGATCGTACAAAGCTCTAGCTATGGTGGTTTTGCCAATACCTGCAGGACCCCAGATCCCTACTATCTTAACCTCATCGGATGCTAAGCTTAGCATCGATTTCACCTCTTTCACGTGAGCTTCAATTCCAACTAACCGATCAAAATCTGTTGATGGCAGCTCGTTAGCAACATCCATGACAATCTTCGAGATCATCTCAGCTTCACTAGCCCTATGAAAATACAGAACAGTGCTAAATTAAATACGGAAACGATTAAAATGGTTGTGTTTGTTGAAATTGGGAGTATGATAGTACCATGAAACAGAGTGTTCTCCGGCAATAACTGCAACTTGATTCAAAGCTTTTGTCCATTTTTCTTTTTGTTCTTCTGTCTTCCCATGACAACTTTCCTCAAAGGCCTTTCCAAAATCTCCGGTTTGTTTTCTGACATCAGAAGGATCCACATCGTAGAAGATTGGCATCACAGTCTGCCCGAGAGTGTCCCTACACTCCATGATCAATTCCAGCTCGTTTAGACACCAGCTTGAAGAGGAGTAGTTCTTAGATAGGATCACAACGGCAACCCTCGATTCCTTAATAGCTCTTATGAGCTCTGAGTTGATAGATTCGCTCCTCATGATCCCATTGTCTATAAACGTTTTAATTCCCTTGCTTTTCAAGCCTTCAACAAAGTGGCTGAGAAAGGTTCTGCGGACATCTTGACCCGAGAAGCTTGGGAAGACATCGTAGCTGTATTGACGAGTTGGTAGCGATGATGATGATGAATAAGAAGTAGAAGAAGAAGAAGAAGATGCTATGGGAGGTTGAAGAGGATTGCTTTTTTTACTTGGTTTTCCCAAAATCGACTTGAGAATTCCTTTCAGGGACATGTTTTTTTTCTATGGAATTTTGCATGTGATGACTCTTATAGACTTTGCCTATGCTAATGGGTTTTAAATACCGATACAAGAGCACAATTAGAATAAGTTGATCTTCTAAGTTTTACCTATTTACACTATTTCATACTTAAGCTGATTTTATAGAACTTTATTTTTTTTTATCAAGGATCTCGCGACCTAAAGAAGTATTTATTTGGAGAAAAAGAGCCAAGAATTCAATAGGACTGAGTCAAGCTTTACTTCTTTAGATTCTTGTGTAGCCTCTCAAGGCAGGACTAAGTCAAGAGTCCTGCACTGAATCTTATATTATGGCAGACCGATTCACATGAGTTATCTCAGCTTCTTGATTTAATATTAACTAGAGAAATTGAGAATGATCTCTGGGTAGTAACAAAGACCTAGAAATTGAGAAGTTGGAGATTTTCCAACTTAGAAACAAAAAGAATATTATTTCTTGTTAGTCTACTAACTTTGTATATTCTGCTTGCATACCGTTTTTCAGATGATGTANTTTTTTTTTTTTTTTTTTGTTAAAAAGATGTAAGAAGGTTGCTTAAGCGAAAAGAAACTTTCAACGAGACCACAAAAAAAGAGTATTATAGGGCGGGGAAAAACAGAGCAGGTATGTTATTTAAAATTATATATTTGAGAGTTTAAAATTATTTTCATAAAGAATTTTTAACTAAAAACTCCTACATTAAGCTGAACTCCTCAACTGAGTTGAAAATGTCAACTTTGCATGAGGTATGAGGAGAAACGAGTCTATTGATTATTGATGAGCTTTATACAATCGGCTTTCTTCTCCCAATGATGACGTCGAACTGAATCTTTTCATGGAGAAAAATTAAGAACCACTTGGCGATGGATGAAATTTTTAATCCTCTGTTTTTTGGACTCCTTATTCCTTAATGCTCTGTTTTTCTTTTGACTTGATAGATGTAAATATTTTTGCCTAAGCAATCTAAACATTGAGGTTTCAATATGTCATCATATTTTGGCTTGATACTGAGACAACATGTCAATATGTCATCATAACTTTGGTAATCTAAGTTCGTAGACCGTATCAGAAGAACCTCTATATGTCATCATAACCTTGGAAGACTAGAATTTTCAGGCTACAAACCTATACCCATATGCATAGGCAAAAAACCATGTCTAAAAAGTCACGAATTATTTATCTTGGTCCCAATTCAAGACTAAACAAGTTCGAACTAATTAAATACTTGTGTCAGAAATTATTATTGGTAGTCAAACTCATCAACATTATACAAAAACCATATTTCTCAATAGGAAATTACCAAACTCAATGTTGGGGAATCAAAAAGAGACTAAACAAATTCCTAAATTCCTTCATGTGATCATATTAGTATATTGCATATGTATAGTTCCTAAGCAGACAATACATCCAAACATAATATATCTTGTCTTACATTGGAATATGGGTGAGGTTGATTGAGAGTAGCTATTTAAGCTTAAGGTCGGTGAGATTCGAGAAAAAAGAAGAGACAAAGAGACCAATCACTTTTTGAAGAAAGAACAAAAGCAATTTGCTTAAAATCTGACATATCCTTGGTGGCATTGAGTGTCTTCGACCACCTTCAATCTCCTTGTGTACACTAAAGTCTAAAGCTATTAAAGAACCATAAGAGAGAATCTTCAATTAGTCAAAAGCAACTTAGGAAAACAAAAGCCGAAAGTAAAAGAATTACGTAATCTATATAACCCGGAAAGAGATATATATGAATGTATTTCCAATTAACAAGCGAAAAAAGGGAAAGCAAAAAGACTGCAAAAGAAATAGAAAACAAAGTGTGAATTGACAGGAGTTGCTTCTAAATCAAGTTAAGTATCCCACGTATTAGAAAACAGAGGAAATTGTTTATGGCTTAACTCAAAATAAGCAAACTCTTTTACACTCGATACAAAAATAAAAATTCACAAATCCCTTTACACACTGATTCAATTGCACAGTTTTAATGAATGTGCATGCAACACATCTTGGACATCTGTCAACTATTTCTTTAATTCTTACAGTATCTTCAGTGAATATCGCTATAAAACTACAGTTCACATTCATTACTATATTTTACATTTGTATATGAACACAAACACAGGCTCATTCCTATCAGATACACCTAAAACTAAAAGAATTAATGTCTCTTACTTTTTGACTCGTCGCTTTTGATTCTTTCCCACTCTTTTCTTAACATAAGCCACTAATCCTGCAAATCAAACCTCTTCTGTTTTTTACTCTCTCCTCTTTCTCTCATTTTTTTCACAAAGCCTAAACCTTCACGCAAATTCAGCTCAATCCCATGCATGCGTTGAAATAACAGTTTCAATAAGACAAAAAAAAACATGGCAACAAATCGAAAACTGGTAGTAGAAGTAGTAGACGCAAAGGACCTTACACCAAAGGATGGCCACGGAACGTCAAGTCCTTACGTTGTCGTCGACTACTACGGCCAGAGACGAAGGACACGAACCATAGTCCGTGATTTAAACCCTGTTTGGAACGAGACGCTCGAGTTCAGTCTCGCAAAGCGACCTTCTCATCAAGTCTTTACCGATGTTCTTGAGCTTGACATGTACCATGACAAGAACTTCGGACCTACCAGAAGAAACAACTTTCTCGGTAGGATCCGACTCGGGTCGGATCAGTTTGTTGGGAAAGGAGAAGAGGCTTTGATATATTATCCCTTGGAGAAGAAGAGTTTGTTTAATCTTGTGCAAGGTGAGATTGGTCTAAGGCTTTACTACGCCGATGAAAAGCCTCCTCCTTTAAAACCTGCGATAGCTCCTCTTGAGACCGTGGTGGAGGAAAAAGCAGAGGAGGTGAAGACGGAAGGTCCAGACGAATCTCAGCCAAAACCGGAGACTAATGACAATACTCCTGCTGAAGTGAAAGAAACAGAGGAACCATCACAACCACCGCCGCCTGAGAATCCGCAAGCCGAGGATCCTAAGCAAAACGAGGAGGCCTCACCGTTGTTACAGGAAAATGCTACGGTTGGTGAAGAAGATCCAGCGCCGGCGGAACCAAAGAATGAACCAGAGGCGAAACCAGCGGAAGAGCCACCAAAGAATCAACCAGACGGTGAAGATATTATGCTTGAGTCAGAAGATTCAATGAGCTGGGCTTCAGCGCCACGATCACCGTTACCAGAAGTTACCATATCGAGATCAGTCTCCGGTTCAATACCAGAAACCAAAACCGGACCGCAACCACTACGTAGAAGCTTGTCGGAAACTGCAAGTTACACTTCAGAGATCTCCGACGTCTCCACCATAGAACGATCCACGTTTGACCTAGTGGAGAAAATGCATTACGTCTTCGTCCGCGTCGTAAAATCTCGTTCTTTACCAACCTCAGGTAGTCCAGTCACAAAAATCTCACTCTCAGGCACAATGATCCAATCAAAACCCGCCAGAAAAACAACTTGCTTCGAGTGGGATCAAACCTTCGCCTTCCTCCGTGACTCGCCGGATTTATCATCCTCTCCGATTCTTGAGATCTCCGTGTGGAATGATTCATCGACAACGGGAATCGAAACTAGCCAATTCCTCGGTGGAATTTGCTTCGACGTTTCGGAGATTCCGCTCCGTGACCCGCCGGATAGTCCGTTAGCGCCGCAATGGTACCGTCTCGAAGGAGGCGGAGCTCACCACAGCGATCTAATGCTTGCCACGTGGACAGGAACTCAAGCTGACGAATCATTCCCCGACGCGTGGAAGACAGATACAGCTGGAAACGTAACCGCACGAGCTAAAGTCTACATGTCGTCGAAGCTGTGGTATCTGCGCGCTACCGTGATCGAAGCTCAAGACTTGTTACCGCCACAGTTAACGGCGTTTAAAGAAGCGTCGTTTCAGTTAAAAGCTCAGTTAGGTTTCCAAGTTCAGAAAACCAAATCCGCCGTTACTAGAAACGGAGCTCCGTCATGGAACGAAGACTTACTCTTCGTAGCCGCCGAGCCATTCTCCGATCAGCTTGTTTTCACATTGGAGTATCGAACATCGAAAGGACCAGTCACCGTCGGGATGGCTCGCGTGCCGCTCACCGCAATCGAGAGACGCGTCGACGATCGCTTGGTTGCTTCGAGGTGGTTCGGATTCGAAGATCCAAACGACGAGAAGAGAGGAAACAGATCTAGAGTACACCTAAGGCTCTGTTTCGACGGCGGTTATCACGTGATTGACGAGGCGGCGCACGTGTGCAGCGATTACCGACCTACGGCGAGGCAGTTGTGGAAACCGGCGGTGGGAATCATCGAGCTCGGTGTAATCGGTTGCAAGAATCTGTTGCCGATGAAGACGGTGAACGGGAAAGGTTCGACGGACGCGTACACGGTGGCGAAATACGGTACTAAATGGGTCCGTACCCGAACCGTATCGGATTCTTTAGATCCGAAATGGAACGAGCAGTACACGTGGAAAGTATACGATCCGTGTACGGTTTTGACCATTGGAGTCTTCGATAGTTGGGGAGTATTCGAAATCGACGGTGGGAAAGAAGCCACGCGTCAAGATCTAAGGATTGGAAAAGTTCGTATACGTATATCTACGCTGGAGACTGGTAAAGCGTATAGGAATACGTATCCGCTTCTGATGTTAGTTAACGGCGGCGTGAAAAAACTTGGAGAGATAGAGATAGCCGTTCGATTCGTGAGATCAGCTCCACCGTTGGATTTCTTACACGTGTATACTCAACCGTTGCTGCCGTTGATGCACTACATCAAACCGTTGAGTTTGTTTCAAGAAGAGATGTTGAGGAACACTGCCGTGAAGATCTTGGCCGTACATTTGTCACGGTCTGAGCCGCCTCTGAGGCCGGAGATCGTGCGGTACATGCTTGACGCCGACTCTCATACTTTTAGTATGCGTAAAGTCCGAGCGAACTGGCTCCGGATAGTGAACGTAGTTGCTGGAATGGTTGACGTAGTGCGGTGGGTTGATGACACGCGTTACTGGAAGAATCCGACATCGACTCTCCTCGTACACGCGCTTGTCGTGATGCTGATTTGGTTTCCCGATCTCATCGGTCCGACATTAGCGTTTTACTTGTTCGTGATCGGCGCGTGGAATTACAGGTTCAGGTCACGTGCTGGTCTACCGCATTTTGATCCAAGACTCTCGTTGGCTGATGCAGCGGATAGAGAAGAGCTCGACGAGGAGTTCGACGTCGTCCCTAGCAACCGACCTCCGGAGATGGTTAGGTCGAGGTACGATAAGCTGCGAGGGGTGGGAGTTAGAGTCCAGACGATTCTTGGTGAAGTGGCTGCGCAAGGAGAGAAGATGCAAGCTTTGGTGACGTGGCGTGACCCACGAGCGACGGGTATATTCGTGGGGCTGTGTTTATTCGTGGCGTTGGTGTTGTATCTTGTGCCGACGAAGATGGTGGCGATGGCGTCAGGGTTTTATTACTTCCGACATCCTATTTTCCGTGATCGGAAACCATCTCCGGTTTTAAACTTCTTCCGGCGACTACCTTCGTTATCTGATCGGCTCATGTGATCGATCTTTATTAGTATTTTTTTTTCTTGTTTGACGCTGATGTGTATATATTTTTGGGTCGTTTAAACTTATAATGGGCTTTATTGGGTTATAAATGGGCCACGAAATAGGGATTTTATATGATTTTCCTATACAGTACTACAGATGCTTTATTTGACCATGTGTATTTTTGGGTAAAGAAAGAGGTGTTTGGAAATGGACTAAAAAAGAGGATGAACCTACTTTTTTTGAGCAGAATGGTAAATGTGCGGAAATAAAGTAAGTACGTACCGAAATCGTTGTTGGTGGTGGTGACTATGAAAAAAAAAGAAGGCAAGTTATCCACTGCTCAACCTTTGTCAACTACCAACCAACCAACCACGATTTATTCTCGTATTTGGAAATTTCATAGGGCCCTCCTCAGTCAAAAGCTGCATCAGTTTTAGAAGACTTCTAATCATAATACATCCTCTGTTAATGATGTTTTAGAAGTCTTTTGTATTTCATAATAATATAAAATAAAATATTTTCAAATTTTAAAATAATTTTTAGATTAATTTTATATTTTATATTATTTATTTTATACAGTCTTGTATAATTAAATAAATATTTTTTATTATGTGTATTTTTAGAACGGATGAAGTATTAGGAACAATAATAATATTTAAATAAACCAAACTACATGTACGCCTCAACTTTGACGGTCTAAAAAAGAAAAAAAAAATCCAAAAAACATCTGATAGGAATTAAAATACTAACTGGAACACTTTTTTTTTCTTAATTTAATTTTAAGTCAAGTTCGACAACCCTTTTTAATCCAACAGTTATAAAAAGATTTGGGGGCTGTTATTGGATAGATGATTTCTAATTCCATATGGAATTGTAAATTCTAGAAATCAAAAGACATTGATTTTGAAATAACATGTTTTATCCTTGGATTTGGATCCTTCTATTTTACACTTTCAAATCCATACAAATCCATTTAAAACATAATGTGGATTTTGAAATCCAAAAACAAATCATTAAATGAATAAGATGGGATTTAAACAAGTATTTGTAAATCATAAAACCAATAACACATAATTTTGATAATTATTTTAAAATCAATGATTGAATAACACATGATTTTTGGTTAGATTTCTAAATCCATTAAAATCATAGAACCAATAACCCCTCTTGGTTTAAAGGCACTACCGCACTAGACACGAGGAAAGATCATCTATTTTAGAAATCTCTTCCTCGTTCATTTTTTTTTTGTCGAGTTTGTGTGTTAAGCAAACGAATCGAGAGATGGTTTTGGCGGTGGCGGCTACGAGCTCCATTGTTTCCGGCATCAAGCTTTCAGGGATCTTAAATTCGTTCAACGCCGTACATGATATGTCCATTACTAGTTGCGGAAAAACCAACCTGACCGGAGTTAGAATTTACTCGGCATTGAATCGCCGACGACTCTCATCGACCGGAGCTGTGTCCCCAATTCGTGGGCACGCCCAATCTTTCTTTAGTCGCAGGTAAAAGTCTCGATTTTTTTCGGTTTAGGTGTCTTTTAAAAACACGTCCTTTGAAATTTTTTGTGTGGGTTATTTTGATTTGAATCTAAGAAATCTAATTGTGCGGTGCTCTTGATACCGTGAATTGCTGCAGCAGCTCTTTCTCTTGCTCTCAGAATCTCAATGGCTTTACTGCACCTGAAGCTCTGCCAACTGCTTGTGAAAATGCTAGCCCTTCTTCCATCAAATCTTTCAACCAGGTGATTTTTCAATTTGAGTTTGTGGTTCTATCAAATGTTCCCGAGTCTTCTTAATAAATCTACTAGTTAACGTCTGTATCTGTTTTCTGAGTTGGATTGAGTTATTATTTGCTTCATGCTGACTAAACATGTTTGGTCATGTCTGTGTGTTCTTCAAATTTCATTGTTTTGTATGGCTTGATGGTATTATGGACTTGATTATTAATAGGTTTAAAAGAATTGTAGTTTTATTGAGCTTCCAACAGCTTTTGAAGACAGAGATTTAGATAAGAAGATTACTATGTTCTCATTATGTGTTTGCTCTGTTTTATGATTATTTCTCAGTTGATTGAAACTTTGATTGATCGAGTGGATCTCTCTGAAGATGAGGCGGAATCATCTCTCGAGTTTTTGCTGAGCGAGGCAAACGAGGTCTTGATTAGTGCCTTCCTAGTTCTGCTGAGAGCTAAAGGAGAGACATTTGAGGAAGTAAGTATCAATTAAGTCAATCTAAGGCATATGATACATACTTCACTTTAGTAAAACATCTACCATTTATATAATCCGGTGTTTGGTAGGTTGTGGGGTTGGCTAGGGCAATGATGAAACATGCCAGGAAAGTTGAAGGACTAGTTGATGCTGTCGACATAGTTGGAACAGGTGGTGATGGAGCAAACACAGTCAATATATCAACTGGATCTTCAATACTTGCTGCAGCTTGTGGTGCAAAAGTAGCAAAGGTATAACGAGTGAGAAAATCCTTAATAGAAATGATTTGAGTTTAGCATGCGAATATTTGCATTAACAACGATAAATGATCTCTCATCTGTTCTTTGGTCATGTAATTATGGATATTTATTTTGCAGCAAGGGAACCGTTCGAGTTCTTCTGCATGTGGAAGTGCTGATGTACTAGAGGCACTAGGAGTGAAGCTGGACTTGGGACCAGAGGGCATTAAAAGATGTGTTGACGAATCCGGGATTGGTTTTATGATGTCACCTATGTATCATCCAGCTATGAAGATTGTGGGTCCTGTCCGGAAGAAGCTTAAAACAAAAACCGTTTTTAACATATTGGGACCTATGCTTAACCCTGCTAGAGTCTCTTATGCTGTCGTTGGTGTATACCACAAAAATCTGGTACGTTTACTTACTGTTGAAAATAGCTAGTTCATCAATAAAAAAAGAGACATTTAAAATTTACTGTTGCTTGTGTGGTTTCATAGGTTGTTAAGATGGCAAAGGCGCTGCAGCGATTTGGAATGAAAAGAGCACTGGTGGTTCACTCATATGGTCTAGACGAAATGAGTCCATTAGGTAAGATTATCCCTTCCCGAAATTGATGACTTTGATTATCCTACGATTACTAACTAATCATGGCTTAACAAAAAAAAAAACAGGAGGAGGGTTAGTTTATGATGTAACGCCGGAAAAGATCGAAGAATTCTCATTCGATCCATGTAAAAATTTCTCTTTCAACTGTCTTACCTTTTCTATTCCCTCTCTAAAATGAAGATTGCAGAAGCAACTTGGTAAAATGGGAGAGTTATTTATTTCAAAGCTCGTCTCTTTTGACAGTGGACTTTGGTATTCCTCGTTGTACACTTGAGGATTTGCGAGGTGGAGGTCCAGACTATAATGCGGATGTGTTAAGACGTGTGCTTTCAGGAGAACGTGGAGCAATTGCCGATTCATTGGTATATATTGTTTTGCAGATTCAAACATTCTCTTTCTCCCTGAAAACTTTCCTGCTTTTTTCTTGAACTTCTGTAATTTCTTCATCTTTTGTCACAATCTTGTTTCAGATCCTAAACGCAGCTGCAGCTCTTCTGGTTAGCAACCGAGTTCAAACATTAGCTGAAGGAGTAACCTTGGCACGTGAAGTACAATCATCTGGGAAAGCTATCAAGACGCTTGATTCATGGATAAACATCTCGAACTTAGCTCATAAATCTCAGTGACCAGAGAGGCTTATGCATTGTTTTTAATGGAACAGATCACCCTTGCAATTGTAGATGAAAATCAATGCTCTGTGCCAAAGTAAGACGCTGGAATCATTTGTAACTTTAGTTTCTTTTTCAAGCAATAAAGAGCAGAGACCACAGAGAGATAGATACGTTATCATCATGTAAACATAACAACAATAATATTTAGTACAATAAATGAATCAGTTTTACTCAAACTGAGATCAGATTTATCAATGGATACAAGATCACACTTAAGCAGTAAGTAGATAGAACACAATTATAAAATTAATCCTAACATTGAACCACAGACCATAATGTTGCTCTAAACACAAGTTCTTCACTCAGTCTCCAACTACACCTCACACATCATCAATCATCAGGGAGTCTATTCTTTGGAGACTTTGACACACATCTCGGTTGGTTCGATGAGCTTGAACGTGCAAACATCTCCGACCTCTAAGCCTAATTCTTTGGCGAAACGACTCCATCCAGCAGAGAATCTTGACTGCACATCAGTGACAAAATACGTAACCTCCCATGACTTCTTTCCCCTCGGATGATGAATCTTGAACACCTTTGTCTCATTTGGCATATGCATGTCCGCAAACTTCTTCGGGATCCCCTAAATCACAGTTTTGTATTAGATTAGTTCACATATATAAATACAACCATTTTTGACAGTGTGAAACTGGTTTTGTCTTGCTTATCTTACCAAGAACAGGAGGTGTGATTTCTTGATGGTGATCTTGAATTCTGGAACACGAGATGAGGTGCCGGCTTCAGAATCATTAGAAACAGTATCCACCTTCCTGTTCTTACGCTTCTTGGATTTGGTGGTTTCCTTGGTTTCCCTTTTTCTCAAGTTAAGCTCCTGTTTCTGCTTCGATCTCCCACTTGTAGATTCAGCCGTTTTGAGAACAGGATGGCCTGATTCAGAACAAGACTCTGTCTCTACTTCTTTCTTCACATCTATGAAGATGCTCTTCCTCTCTTCTCTCTTGTTCCGACCTGTATTCATCAAAATCAACCACAAAATGAATGAACGACTGTCTTCTTCTTCTTCTTTGTAAACATTTAAAAAGCAATCACATAGATGAAGACTTACCGGAACTAGAAGTAATGGTAGAAGATTGTCTTGGTCTAAGCATCTCCTTACCATTTGACTCGTAGATGTTTACACTGAAGCACATATTTGCCTCATGAGTGAAGGTAAGATACTCATTTTCACCCAAACCATTGTCATTCACAAACTGGTTCCATCCACGATCTTCCATGTAGTGAAAAAATGGGTTCTTGGAGATTTTGACTTGCCATGAGCATCCCCACGGCACTGTTAAGACCATCTTAAACGACAAAGACTTCTCGGAGATGCTTCTTATTAAATGATGAGGAATCATTCTCTTCAGAGGGAAAACAACAAAATCAAGAAATATCAACCCACCTCTATATTTGCCTTTTAATTCTATTTTAGATTAAAATTTACTTCAACCCATCTTTATTTCTACTTCTATAATAGATATCTATATTTTTTCCTCTATATATAAAGGAACTCTATTTTTTCCTCTATAATAGAGTTGAACTTTTTTTATTTATAAAGTGGTTCTTGAACTTTTAACACTTTTATATTTATGATCAAAATAAATAAAATATATATTTAAATAGTTTAATAATAATTTAATGAAGTGGAGGTTTTGTATTTAAATAATATTTATGAATGTTAAAAATTTAAATAATATCATAATTTTATGAAAGTTTCACAAATACTAAAATAAATGGGTTAATTTGTAACTTTTATAAGTAGAAGGTATTAATAGTTAAATAAAAAAGGAATCTCTACGGAATATTCTTTTTTAGAGAAAAAAATAGAAGTATCCATTGGAGCAAAAGTCACCTCTATTAGGGCATCTCCAACCCACCTCTATATTTGCTTTTTAACTCTATTTTAGAGTAAAATCTACTTCAACCCATCTCTATTTCTACCTCTATAATAGAGATCTCTATTTTTTCCTCTATATATAGAGAAACTCTATTTTTTCCTCTATAATAGAGTTGAACTTTTTTATTTATAAAATGGTCCTTGAACTTTTAACACTTTTATATTTATGATCAAAATAAATAAATTATATATTTAATGGTCCTTAAACTTTTAACACTTTTATTATTTTATATGATGCAATGTATTTCTTTTAATAAATGTGATATTTAAATAATATTTATGAATGTTAAAAATTTAAATAATATCATAATTTTGTGAAAGTTTTTCAAATACTAAAATAAATGAGTTAGTTTACAACTTTTATAAGTAAAATGTATTAATAGTAAAGTAAAAAAGGAATCTCTACAGAATATTCTTTTTAAGAGGAAAAAATAGAGGTATCCATTGGAGCAAAAGTCACCTCTATTATAGAGTTCCCCTATTTTAGAGGTAAAAATAGGGAAAACCATTGGAGATGGTCTTATAGAGTTCCTCTATTTTTAGAGGTAAAAATAGAGAAAACCATTGGAGATGGTCTTTGTCATATGTATACGTAATATTTGGCTCGATCTAGTTCAGAAGACTGTGGATATTTTGTAAATGTACTTTGAGCAAGCAAATAATAAAATTCAACATTTGTTAGAAGCAGAGCAAATCATTAATACTAAAAGTTTGAATACTCTCTGTTTATATTAAGGTAAATAGATATATGTATACCATATATCTCTATAAATTTAAGAAATTGTAAAAGTATTGTTGTGAAAAAAATATTTCTATATATGGGTTAGAAACTTAGAATAAGGAAGAAAACCGAATCAAACCGGATATGAAAATCTCGGTTAAGAGTAATAAGAATCCTTAACCAGGGGCAATGCAGCGAAGGCAATTAACAAAAAAAAATCCGGATTAAAGTTCGGGGGATTGAACCCGACGTGAATCGAACACGCAACCTTCTGATCTGGAGTCAGACGCGCTACCATTGCGCCACGGATCCGGATGCTTAATACTCAACTTAGTCGCATTTATTCATAATCAGTTATACTGAAAATAGATCTTCAATTGGTTTGGTGTTTTGTCTTTCTTTTTCAATGATCGATCCAAAATGTATTGCAATGTATCGTGTCTTTCGCATAAAAATGGCATTTACACAATCACACTCTAAACTTTTAGAACAACTCTTTCAAGAAGAAAGAGCAAAAATACTCAGCTCAGCTATTTACAATTAGCAAGTCTATTTCTAAACTAGGAAGAACAAAAAATGTAGGATCATCATCAATGGAGACGAGAAGTCACATTGATGAAGGTATCTTCCGGACAAGGAATCGTTAAGCTACCCATCGGATGGTTGAACCCAAACTCTTCCTCGGATTTACTGAGCAGAGCTTGAAACGAAGGCTGGCTCAAATATGAGATTGGCACCAAATATCTCTTCTTCTGGCTCTCCCCTACGTACACCGCAAGAAACCCTTTTGGTGCTGCCGAAGCTGCTACGGTGGAACGGCTTAGAATCTTCTTTGCTCCCAACAGACTTCTCACCAAGGCCATTGCTATTTCTTCTGGTCTGAAAAGTTTGAAATCTTTTTAAAGCTTTTGAACTGAAGATGTATGAAAAGATTCAAGTTATTGGATTGCTTGTTTGGTTGATGATGATAGAAAGAATGAGTTAAGTGTGTATATATAGAAAGATCAACGAAAGGAGTAGCAACTTCTCTGAAAAATCATTGAAACTTGTGGTTTACAAATGTGGGACAGACTAGAACAGAGTACCACATGGTTCTGTCTTTACAATCTGGAAAAGATGAATTAATGCAATTTGTCTACTTGGATAATCTCCATATGAAATTCACAAGGGCTTGTTTTCTCAATGTTTCTGAGATAAGACGTGCCCTATATATATTTTTAAGAGTTAAAGAGAAGCAAGTTCTGTGATGATTAGGTGGCTGGTTCTTTGTCCTATAGTACTCTACTCTTAATGGATTTAATTGAAAGTTGAAGTGGGGACCTGATGTTGTTTAACAACATAACAACAAGTCTCTGTCACTGTTTAAGTTGTTCTTATGATATACACACATGACAAGACTGAATATCTCATATCTTCACTTAATTTATTATACAGACTTGGAGAAAACAATCACTTATGAGTTGTGAAGTGAAGATAATGCTCATTAGCGTGCGTTTCTTGTCATCTATCATACTTAAAAAACAGAACCATGTTCTCTGTTCTAGTCTGTCCGACACTTCAGGATCACAAGTTTCAAGGATATTTCAGAGAGGTTACAACTTCTTTCTATATATACACACACTTAACTCATCATTTCTATCATCAACCAACAACTTGTATATCTTCAGAAGCTTCGAAAGAATTCAAACTTTCAGACAAAGAAATTGAAATGGCTTTGGTGAGAAGTCTATTGGGAGCAAAGAAGATTCTAAGCCGCTCCACCAGAGCAGCCTCAGCGACGGCGGCACCAAAAGGGTTTCTTGCAGTGTACGTTGGAGAGAGCCAAAAGAAGAGATATTTGGTGCCAATCTCATACCTAAACCAGCCTTCATTTCAAGCTCTGCTCAGTAAATCCGAGGAAGAGTTTGGATTCGACCATCCGATGGGTGGTTTAACGATTCCTTGTCCTGAAGATACCTTCATCAATGTGACTTCTCGGCTCCAATGATGATATTTAAAAGATAAACTAATGTATAATATAGGTTAGCTTACAAAACTCAAATGTGAAAACCAAATTTTGTGTACGAAACAATGATGTCAATATGAATCACAGATGGTCATTTGACAAAAACTTCATCTTGCTGTTGTATATAAACAAAGTCTGCGGCGAGAAATTAAGTTGTGAGAGCTAGCGTATATATGTTTTTGCATCCGGTAGACAAAAACCATTTTATACCTTCACTAAGATTCTTATCTTCTCTCTATTTAACCTAAGATTACCAACCATCGATCTCAGTGATCTTATTCCACTATCTGATTTTTCAATTTTTGTTTTTGTTTTGGTTATAGAAACTTGAAAACATAAGGGAAAACAAACGAAAACATTGAGCGATGAAAGGCGCTGAGTTACAAAGACATGAGACTCTCGATATGATTTGGGAAAACATCTATGCTGTATATACTGAATTTATCAAGTCCATAACGGCATCTAAAGTCATCACCCACAATTCCTTCAAACAAAGCTTCTCTAATACTGTTACTCCTCAGATCGAAATACAGAATATAAAACGACTTAGATAATGACCATCGTGTAAAGATAAGCTCACCGGCATCACTAACACCACTGAAAGATAGGTTATTCCCCCGTAATGGGTCGTCTATCTCAGAAAGAGGTAAAACGAATATTTTATGCTTCCATATGTGTCTATCTCCATCTTTCAAAATCCAAAGATTAATAGAAGATAAACTTGCAACCTTAACTATGGCTACCCTTCCCTTATAAGGTATCATATGAATTTGCAACCTAGAATAAAAATCTGGGAGTTTTATCGAAGTGAACTTTTCAGATCTAACATCAAAGCTCATTATACGGCGTTCACCACCATCACCAATACGAAGATAGGCATCATAATAGAGAATTCCATTAATGCATTGCCCATGATGATCTCCAATAGGAGAATGTAAAGGAAAATTACCTTTGGATATTACTCTCCATGATTCTTGAGCTCCCAATGTAAGAACCCTAGGCTGTTCGGAATCTTGTTTAGATACGCACAGTACTTTGTGTTTATCCTCCAATGGATCGTATCCTAAATAAGACATAACGTAACTCCCTTTATCTATGTTTGTGTTTGTTGTGGGGCTTGGCAAGGTTGTAAAGCGTCTCATGGTTGGATTCCAAATCACTGATCCTTTTATTCCTTTTATTAAAACCAAGCCATGGACAGATTCCGAATGATTCCAGAACCAAGAGTCTTCGTTTGTCATCTGATAAATGTAGGCCGGAGGATAAGACCCGTCAGGATTCTGGTGTTGAGGAAACGAGAAAACGAATCGCTTTAGGTTTTTTGAGAAGGTGACGAGAAGACTCGGTGGCAGAGCCGAGCGCCGTGTCGCGAACAATTTGGTAAAACTTGGTAATGTGGTGAAGGAAGACCAGAGTTTTGACACGCAGAGAGATCTAGCAATCGACTTCGGAGGAAGTCTTGAGAGTATATCTAAGGCTAGATCAAAAGGAATCGAGTCTCGTTGACATCTATCATCATCTCCATCATTATCATGTGTTGCTCTCTCCATCTTTGTTCTGTTCTCCTCTTGCTCATCCATGGTCGCTTTGCCCAATTGTTTAAAGAGTTAAAACCCTAATTTTGTCAACCCTAATTGTTCTTTTGTTTAAAACCCTAAGTCTTTCTTACATTTTTATAGTCCCCTTTGTATTTTATAATAAAAATTAAAAAACGTATTCTTTTACTAAAAAATTGAAAAAAAATTGTGGAAAACTATATACATATTCCATATTTGTTTTAAGGGTGTCGTACGCTGCAAGAAACCCTTTAGGCATCCCTGAGTGAATTTAAAAACCTCTCTGAAATCTTTCGAATCTCTTGGTATGTAAGAGTGAGACAACATAAGAAGAGTGTTTTACGTGGTTATGTCATCCAGATGCTAACGTGATAAATGAATGTACATCCAAAAAGAAGAGCAACCATAAGCTAATTAAACGAGACTTCATGATCAGGGTTTGTTTATGATCGTTGGCTACATATGCGTATGGTAGTTGGTTGTGATTCTCTGGTTGCCTTTGTCCTGATCTTCAATATGAAGAAAGAAAAGTGGCGCACTTGAGAAATGCTAGAAACAGACCGTACCAGCCTCGGATATTAAGGACTTATATATGCAATGGTGGTCTGTAGCATCCGCATGGTTATATATATAACATGTTGTGATAGTAAAACCAAAAAAAAAAGAACATGTTGGGATGGATTCAACTTAATAAATTTCACTAGAAAAATCAAAGACATAAGTCATGTCGTTGAAAGGAAAAACAAAGAAAGTGCAAAATTTGCAACAAAGACACGAAGGGCACTACTAATTTACAACAAAGACACGAAGTTCTCCATGTGATTTGGGAACACATCAAAGTCGAATGTACTGCTGTACTTACTGTTGTAGTCACCAAGTCCATAACGGCATCCGAATTTATTACCAAAAATTCCTTCAAACAAGGCTTCTCTAATAGTGTTTCTCCTTGGCTCGAAATATAAAACATTAAACGAGTCTGTCAATTCCATTGGTGTAAAAACAAGCTCACCAGCATCGCTAACACCCTTTAAATTTAGGCTACAACTACTCCTCCATCCTCTCCTAGGAGGTAAGGTAAAGCTTTTACACGTCCATTCGTGTCCATCTGCATCTTCCAAAACCCATAGCTTAACAGATATATTCGGGGAATATCCAGTATCAACTAAGGCTAACCTTCCTTCCTCATAAGGTATTATCATAGAAGAACTTGAAGGTGAATAACCCTCTGGATAATTTATAGGATTGAACTTTTCAGATCCGACATGAAAGCTCATTATACAGCATTCACCACCAATACCTAAAAAGGCTCTATAATAGATAACTCCATCAATGCAACCATAATATCCAGTACAAAAATGTATAGGGGAACCTTTGGGTATGAATCTCCATGATTCTTGAGCTCCCAATGTAAGAATCCCATGCTGTTGTTGTGAACTTACGAGCAGAACTTTGTATTTACCCTCCAATGGATCGTATCCTAAAAAAAACTGTCCCCGTATATTGAGTGTTCTTGTGGCGCATGGAAAGTGTAAAACCTGTCCCGTGGTTGGGTTCCAAATCTCGTTTCTTTTGAAAAGAATAAAGCCCTGGATGGATGCTGATGATTTATAACAGTTCTTCCGTCTCCAAGTGTTTGCGTTTTGTATCTCATAACTGTATACCGGAGAATAAGACCCGTCAGTATTCTCGTGGTGAGGCAAAGAGAAAACGAATCGCCTTTTCTTTTTGAAGAAGGTGAGCAGAAGACGACGTGGCCGACTCGCGAATGAGCTGATAAAACTTGGAAGCGTAGTGAAGGAAGACAAGAGCTTTGATACGCAGAGAAACCTCACAATAGATTTTGCAGGAAGTCTTGAGAGTATCTCCAAGATTAGATCGAGTGGAATCGGGTCTGGTTGAGATCTGTACTCTTCCTCTTCTTCTTCTTCATCATGTGTTGCTCTCTCCATCTTTGTTCTATTCTCCTCTTGCTCAGGTCGCTTTGCCCAATTGTTCAAAAGTTAAAAACCCTAATTTTGTCAACCCTAATTGTTTTTCCCTTGTTTTAAACCCGAACTCTTTTTTATTACAGTTTTAGTCCCCTTTAATTTGTATCCTACTATATTAACTAGGTATCGTGCCCCCGCGATCGCGGGGAGCTTATTTTAATAAAATAGTTATTACAAATTTTTTTAATTATTTATTTTTATTAAGATAATTAATAATAATGTCAAAAAGTAGAAACTTTTGAAATTTTCTTCATAGATTAATTGAGAAATATTCTTAAAAACAATGTTACCTTCACATGTAATTAAATAAATAATAATTAATGCTATAGACATATGATTAAAAAAATCTTTACGATTAATTAAATAATGATTAATACTATAAACATATGATAGATAATTGCATTTTTTAAATAAAATTTGATGTACTCAAATCCACATATCTAAAAAAAGAACATAAAGAAGAGTTGTAATGAAAATATGACATTTTATAAAAGAAAATGTTAGCCGGTTATAGTTAAATATAAACAATCAAAACAGAAATATACGATAAAAAAAAAACAAACCAAAAATTGCAGTTGTTAGACAAATAACTTTAATTTAATTAAATGACAACAAAATTTTTTTTAATTATATTTTAGTATCATAGACACAACTATAAATATCAAATTTTCCAAAAGTTGCAAAGGATTCACGATAGAAATGGAAAGCTTTAATGGTTCATCAAATAAACTAAATTTATTGTGGTTTAATTAAAAAGGTTGTAATAATTCATTTAAATATATTTTTCTAATTAAAATCTAGTAAATAATAATTTATGAAGATTTTATCCAAGTGATGTGATCTTAAATATTAAATATAGCAAATGTTGCAATGATTCAATTAAATAGGTTAGAATAATTTAGTTTAATATATATTAATAAATAAAAATCATAGTTTATGAAGAATTATACTCAGATACTGAATATAATTAATAATTACTTCATCTGTCTCTAATAGATTGATGTTTTAATATTTTTCTTGTTTCTAAAAGATTGATGTTGCACACTAAGATACTAAATTATTTTTTTTACTTTTTATTTTTCTCCACATGACATGTTATCTAAGGTTTATATTTTCTCTTTCTACCAAAAAGTATTTATAAATTAACTTATACATAAAATTTAATTTTTTCTTAATATATGTGAAAAGGTCAAAACATCAATCTATTAGAGACATAGGGAGTACAATGATTCATAAAATAAATCAAAATTGCAATAGTTTTCTCACAGTGATGAGAAGTTATTTTTACATCATTGTTAAAATTATGTATGTTGATAAATAATTTATAGAGTAGAGAATAGACGTTAAAAATTGAATTTCAATTTATTTTGATTCATCATATTATGAAGAGAAATAAATTTTTAAAGAGACGCAACCGTAGAACTTTCTGTCAAAAAAAAAATAAATAAAATATTTGATGAAAAGGTATAACGAAAAGATGCAATTGTTATTTGCATTTATTCAGATTTATGAAAAAATAAATCTGTGTTGAATAGAAAATTTGAAAATTTCACAAAAGAAGAACTTATATATAGATGTTTAAAGATTTCTTAAAAAAGAACGAATATATAGATATCTAAAGATGTAAACATTTGAATAGACACAATTCTTTGTAAGAGACACACCTTTACATTTTGTAAAGAGACACAACCAAAGAAGTTTCTGTCTAAAAATAAATAAATAAAATATTTATAAAAATGTATAAAAGATGCAACTGTTCTTTGCATTTATTCAGATTCTATGAAAAATCATTGTTGAATAGAGACACAACTTTTTATTCAACAGATGCAACTTTTTTAAAAGACGCAACCATAGAATTTTTTGTCAATAAATAAAATATTTTATGAAAAAGTATAACGAAATAAATAATTTATAGAGTAGAGAATGATGTTGAAAATTGAATTTCAATTTATTTTGATTCATTATATTATGAAAAGACGTAAATTTTTAGTGAGACGCAACCGTAGAAGTTTCTGTCAAGAAATAAATAAATAAAATATTTGATGAAAATGTATAAGGAAAATATGCATCTGTTCTTTGCATTTATTCAGATTTATGAAAAAAAAATATATGTGTTGAATAGAAAGTTTAAAAATTTCACAAAAGAAGAACATATATAGATGTTTAAAGATTTCTTAAAAAAGAACGAATATATAGATATCTAAAGACGTAAACATTTGAATAGACACAATTCTTTGTAAGAGACACAATTTTACATTTAACAGACGCAATAAAGAGACACAACCAAAGAAGTTTCTGTCTAAAAATAAATAAATAAAATATTTATAAAAATGTAAATATCAACAGCTTTTAAATAGAAAGCATCTTTATTACCATAATGAAAAGTCAAATCCAAAAACTCACTATGTAATCCATCTAACTCTTGGAAAAACACTCTTGGTATTTTCATTAAACTTTTATATTTAAAATTAACTAAAAAATGTAAATTAGATTCATCATTCCAAAAATCTTTTGTTAAATTAAGAATTAGAAGAATTTCTTGACTTTTAAAAGAATGAATGTTAGAAAATAATTTAGAATGTAAAAACCGTCGAGATTGAAACTTTAGTTGATTTTGTGTCATGACCAAAAAAATGAAAACAGTTCAAATAGACAAATATATATATATAGATTTCAAAAGATACGAATGTTCCAATCAACACAACTTTACAGTGAACAGTTGTACCTTTTATAAATAACTGTTTTAATGATCCATCACGACTATTCAGAAAATAGTCAAAAGGTACAATTGAAAAAACACAACTGTTAATCGCATTTTTTCAATATTCAAAAGGTACGATTGAAAAGACACAACTGTTGGTCGTATTTTTTCAGATTGTTATTATTATATAGATTGAGAAGTACAAATATGAAGCTAACCTTAAAATATGTAAAAATTTACATTCAATTGCCATTAGAAAAATTAATTAAGATTAATTAATTAATTAAATAAATATAATTAATTAAAAAACGAAAATCCAGGACACATCAAATAAAATAAAATGTAGAAAAGTAAAAAAAAATCTATTAGAATCAAAACTAATTTTTATTTAAAAAACAAAATTTAACAGCTAAGATATTTCTCAAAACTTTGTATTTCTCAAAATAAATGGATAAATTAAAGAACAACAACAAAATAGCATTATATTAAAAAAACAAAACAATATACAGTATATGTATGTATGTATGTATTCACAAATTCAACAAAAATTTTGGTGGCCTCCCGTATATCTCGTCGTATGTAAAAGGTGAAGGCTTATTCAATTTTTTCACCTTTTCTCTTGTGCTTCCACGATTTGATTAGTTTTCTGTTTAATGTGTTTCTATTCCAAGTTTTTTTTTTTGCTTGGAATCCTATCAAGGTAGAGGCCAAGCAATGGAACAAACGTTAATTAGTTCCTTTTAAAAGAAAATTGGCTCATTACAACTGAACTATTAATGAAACTTGAAGTAATTAGAGACAAAAAAAACAGAAATTAAAGCATGAGAACTATTGTAAACACCTCTGGAATTTTTGCCATTCATATTCTTTCTCTTTTGTGGGACATGCAAGTCAAAGATAAAGTGATAGTTAAAAGCGTTTAAATTTATTCATAAAATAAACCTTGGAAAATTAGGCATGCCTTTTTACTCTGGAATTTGCCGCAACCTGGAGAGTTTTAAAAGTGAGTGAATCTCATATACATCAAAGTTCTCAGTAAATGAAACAAAAGTTAAATCAAAAAGTTCAGAACTTTAAGATGTAAACCTGACGGATAGGACCAGCCAGAAGATATTTCAAGTTCTTAGCAAGAAGACCAATCTCCGTCGATATCTCAGAGCAAAATCTTTTCCATAGGTATTCAAAAAACAAAGACAAATCAACTCAAATAATCTGAAGAAAAACAAAACCCAGGATTTAGAATTAGGAGAGAAACAAAATCAATGAACCTTGGAAGATTCACGACGAATGTAAAAGCGTCATCTTATTCTTGTTGATTTTGTTGTAATCTTCTTGACTTGTGACAATCAGTTCCATTTAAGTAGAGAGCAACGCAACAAATTGGGTCAACATCATCATTAATCAACCTCCAAAAAGAAACTCAATTTGCCAGAACCTTCTCTTTTTAATGGTGTTCATGTAACTTGATCTTTACAAAAATTCTTGATGTAAAGAACTATAGTTCTGCAAATTCAAAAACCCAATAGAGAAAACATTTGGATTTCCCTAATTAGATGTTCATACTGTCCATAATGAGTGGGGTAATCTCTTGAACCATCTCTATACTTTATTTCTTTTTTTATTTGATGATTTTGGTGTTTGAGTTTACTAAATTGTAATCAAAGGTTCTTTTGAAGTCTTGGCTTTATTTTATTTTCAATAATAAATCACAAAATGTATCAACATGATCCTGCAACCTGCACAATCAAGGCATTTCACTTATAACCATTTTTTTTCTTCACTTTCTCACATCTTAGAGAACTATATATTCTGTCCAAAAAAAAAAAAGAGAACTGTATCAAGGACAAAAAAATAATATAATCCAAAATGTACCAACTTAAACCTGCATAATAAAGAAGCTCATCGTTTTTTTAAGGGTGTCGTAAGCTGCAAGAAACCCTGTTGGCATCCCTGAGTGAATTTAAAAACCTCTCTGGAATCTTTCGAATCTTGGTATGTAAGAGTGAGACGCATAAGAAGAGTGTTTTACGTGGTTATGTCTCCTGATGCTAACGTGATAAATGAAATGTGTATCCAAAAAGAAGAGCAACCATAAGCTAAACGAGACTTCATGATCAGGTTTTGCTTATGATCGTTGGCTACATATGCGTATCAGCGTATTGTTCTTGGTTGTGATTCTCTGGTTGCGTTTTTCCTGATCTTCCATATAAGGAAAAGTGGCGCACTTGACAATAGTGGTCTGTAGCATCTGCATGGCATGTACAACGGTGGTATTTAAAGGGTTGGTAAGGGATGCTTTATGATAAAAATAAATCATAATACATAATAAAAGTTAAAATCGATTTTTATCTCATATGTGTCAGCTTTCGCTTGTGAAATTAACAAAAGAAAGAAAAAAAAAATTCCACCGAAGCTTTCGTTTTCTTCCTCTCTGATCTGCTGACCGGAGTTTCATCGCGGACGCCGAATTCTCACTCTCTTTGGTGCTGGTGACTTCGTTAGGTAGATCTTTGTGAAACCCATATGCATTAGGGACTACAAATCTTAATCGGATACACATATAGTTTAGTTAGATTCAGAAACCTCACAATCGATTTCAATTTTTTTTGTGTTTCAGATTTTCTTCTTCCTAAAAATGAAGGTTATTATACTATAATGCTTCTCTGCTACTCGTTCGCCTCCTCTTCTGGGGATACGACTATTCACACGAACAATCAGTAAGTTTTTCTATAGGTTAAGGGGTATTTTTTATTAGTTTGCCCAGGGACATGTAATATGTTTAAGCCGGCACTGGTTCCATTGACTGCTGAAGAAGACTATTCCTCAGCTGCTTTAGATGATTCATTCAGAGTAGTTTGTAAACAAGTTGACACGCCTTTCACTCTAGAATCTTCTCTATATACATGAGAATTGTGGTTTTCACCATCAGGCGCAATACTATCATCTGCAACAATAGACATGGTTTGTGGATCCTCCTGTCCAGAATGTGCTGATATATGTGCTGATATCTCAACCAGATCCGGATTGGCCAATGCATCTTCACGACAAGATGAGGGTGAGAGGTTACTGCATCTTGTGTGAAGATCTTTTGGAGTATCTAACATTAGAGTTCTATTTTCTAAACTGATTTCAGAAGTTGAAATATGTTTAAACTGTTTAGGAACCCAAAATTAGGATCTACCATTGGAACATGCCATTTTACAGTTTTTTAAAAAAGTTTTTAACTTATTTCCAAATATTAAAATTACAAACATGCTTAAAAATCTTTTTTTAGCATTCACTGCTCTATATAACATGTTTGTGATAGTAAAACCAAAAAAATAAAAATAAAAAACATGTTGGGATGGATTTAACTTAATAAATTTCACTAGAAAAATCAAAGACATAGAGAACTTTCATAAATTTGAAGTGTCGTTGAAAGGGAAAACAAAGAAAAAAGCATTAAAGAGAGAATTTGAGCGATGAAGGGCGCTACTTTACTACAAAGACATGAAGTTCTCCATGTGATTTGGGAACACATCCAAGTTGACAGTATTGCTGTACTTACCGTTGTCGTCACCAAGTCCATAACGGCATCCCAATACATCACCAAAAATTCCTTGAAACAAGGCTTCTTTAATAGTGTTTCTCCTTGGATCGAAATATAAAACATAAAACGAGGCTGTCAAAACCATTGGTGTAAAAACAAGCTCACCAGCATCGCTAACACCCTTTAATAATAGGTTATTACTACCCCTCCATCTTCTCGTAGCTAGAGGTAAGGTAAAGCTTGTATACGTCCATTCGTGTCCATCTGCATCTTCCAAAACCCATAGCCTAACAGATTTATTAAGGAAAAAATATGTAGTATCAACTAAGGCTAACTTTCCCTCCCCATAAGGTACTATCATATGAAAACCTGAAGATGAATAACCCTCTGGATATCTTATAGGATTGAACTTTTCAGATCCGACATGAAAGCTCATTATACAGCATTCACCACCAACACCTAAAAAGGCTCTATAATAGATAACTCCATCAATGCAACCATAACATCTATTACAAAAATGTATATGGGAACCTTTGGGTATGAATCTCCATGATTCTTGAGCTCCCAATGTAAGAATCCCATGCTGTTGTAAATTTACGACCAGGACTTTGTATTTACCATCCAATGGATCGTATCCTAAAACAGACTGTCCCCGTCTCTTGAGTTTTCTTGTGGGCTTTGGCAAGTGTAAAACCTGTCCCGTGGTTGGGTTCCAAATCACGTTTCTTTTGAAGAGAATAAAGCCCTGGACGGATGCTGATGGATAATAACATTTCGGCCGTCTCCAAGTGTTTGTATTTTGCAACTCATAACTGTAGACCGGAGAATAAGACTCGTCAGTATTCTCGTATTGAGGGAACGAGAAAACGAATCGCCTTTTCTTTTTGAAGAAGGTGAGCAGAAGACGACGTGGCCGACTCGCGAATGAGCTGATAAAACTTGGAAGCGTAGTGAAGGAAGACCAGAGTTTTGATACGCAGAGAAACCTCACAATCGATTTCGCAGGAAGTCTTGAGAGTATCTCCACGATTAGATCGAGTGGAATCGGGTCTGGTTGAGATCTGTACTCTTCTTCTTCTTCTTCTTCATGTGTTGCTCTCTGCTGGATTTCTCCCCTGTTCTCATCTTGTTCATCTATGGCAGCTTGCTCAACAATGCCCTGTATCAGCGAGGAAGATTGTGATGTTCCGTGAATCTCTCCCGTTTTCTCTTCCTCTGAATCCATGGCGGATCAATCTTCAAACCCTATGTTTTTATCCTTTGCTAGAAAGCCTAGAAATATATTATTAATTACCTTTAGATAAACCCAAAAGTATGTACTAACATTACAAATTAGGTCGAAATAGGGATTATTCCGGAACCGAAATAAGGCAATGGAAAAGGAAAAAAATGAACTGAACAATACTTGGGTTCACCCATAGGGCTGAACCTCTCCATTCACCCCTTTATAAAATAAGTAAATAAAATCTGTATATATTATTATAAAATTAAAAAATTTAAACCGCTCTTTAATAAACCCAAACCGACATATATAAAATCTAAACCCTAACCATCTCATTTGTGAACCCAAACCGATATATAATTTCGTTCTACTTGTAAAATCTAAACTCTAACCATCTCATTTGTGAACCCAAACCGACATATAATTTTGTTCTACTTGTAAAATCTAAACCCTAACCATCCCATTTGTGAATCCAAACCGACATATAATTTCATTCTAATTGTAAAATCTAAATCCTAACCACCTCATTTGTAAACCCAAACCGACATATAATTTCGTTTTAGTTGTAAAATCTAAACCCTAACCACTTCATTTGTAAACCCAAACCGACATATAATTTTATTCTAATTTTAAAAATCTAAACCAATCCAATATTTAAATTTCCTTAATTAAAAGTATACAGAATTTGTTTCCTTAATTTGATTTGCTTTTTAATTTAATTTTGATTTATTTTTTAAATGAAATATTAGATGGAAGGTTCTGATTGGCTGAGAGAAGAGGGGGTGAATGGAGAGGTTCACCCCTAGGGGTGAACCTAAGTATTTTTCAAAAAAATTTCGGATATTAACGTTCGGCTAATTGAACCCGACGTGAATCGATCACCATTGCGCCACGGATCCAGATGATTATTCCTCAACTTATAATTGTACTTATTCCGTTATTAGTAATCAATTATACTATAAACACCATTGTGTTTTACGTGGTTATGTCTCCAGATGCTAACGTAGGCATGTCAATTAGGGCCAAAGCCCGCGGGCTGGTCCGGTCCGGCCCTGAAAAATAGCGGGCTCGGACTTTAATATATATGTCCAGAAAAAATCGGGCTTTTCGGGTTCAGCCCGTTTGGGCTATAGGGTTTTTCAGATTTAGGATCGGGCTCGGACCAGCCCGAAAAGCCCTTTAATAAATATATTTGTACTTTTTTTCTTAACATATTTGTTTGATTGTAATATATGATTAATAATTTATTGTAATTAAAGTTTTAAACTCTAATCCTAGTTTTTATATTTACTTAATAACTATACTTAATACTTTAAAAAAATTTATCCATGATATTTTATATGAATTATATATTAGTTTATTTAGTTAAAGTATCGAAATTTTGTTTAGTCTTAATCTTTTTATTTTAAATTAAGTTGGTTGTAATGAATATAGATGAGTTATTAAATTTTTGATTGATTTTTTTATAGTACACCTTCAAACACTGTTTTTTAAGGCTTATAAGTTTGAATTTTTTATCAGTAAGATAAGCCCGAAAAAGCCCGAAAAGCCCTATAACCCTGTTAGGACCGGGCTCGAGCTTTGAAATATAGGCTCGGAAATATTTCGGGCCAGGCCGGGATCAAACATATGCGGGCTTTACGGGTTTCGGGCCGGGCCGAGCCAGGCCAGCCCGATTGACACCCCTATGCTAACGTGATAAATGAAATGTGTATCCAAAAAGAAGAGCAACCATAAGCTACACGAGACTTCATGATCAGGGTTTGCTTATGATCATTGAGTTTGTCCTGATCTTCAATATGAAGAAGGAAAAGTGGCGCATTCGACAAATGCTAGAAACAGACCGTACCAGTTTCGGATATATATGCAATAGTGGTCTGTAGCATCCGCTTGGTTATATAACACTAGATAATGACCCGTCCGATGTGCGGGTTTAAAATTTTGCAAAAGAAATTAAATTTAATAAAAATATATTAAAATCTATTGTATATTATTTATAAATTTGTTTTGCTATAATACACTGAATTATATCCACATACAAATCTTTTATGTATGTTACCATTAAAAGTGTATGTAACACCCGCAAACCAATTTTTGGTATTTTGGTAAGGGTGTCGATCGACACCTTCTCGTGAGGCATCGATCGACACCAATTGTGACCGGTTTGGTCGGTTCAATTTTATTTGTCCGGTTTGCGTGGTTGGTTTAGGGAATCCCTAAATCGTGTGTAAAAGGGGAA
>NC_025704.1:8961611-8963019 GCF_000633955.1 Camelina sativa
GTTATTGATTGTTGTTAGGATGTTAGTGGGTATGGGACCACTAGTAAATTAAGGTAAAAAAAAAAAACGGGAAGGGTTGTTTCATTTTGGTATCAGAGCCCTTACGGTTCTAGGTCTAGGGTTCATTGTGTTTTTTCTGCTGATGTTTAGGATTCCATGCTATGATTGGTTGTGTGAGTTGGTCAATTGTGTGTGGCATGAAGTCCTAGAACATCCTCTTCGAGCCTGTGTTGTGATTCCACGGTAAGTTGTGTTTTTGGTGTATTAGAATTATTGTTTGCTTAGCCTTCTGTTCTTGGATGATACAGATGGTTAGGGGTGAGGATGCTGTTGGTCGCGGTCGTGGTCGTGGGCGTGGTCGTGGTCGGGGTCGGGGACGAGGTCAGGTTCCTGAGGCCAGTGTGAGTGTGACCCAGAGCATGGCCAGTGAGGAGGTGGCGGAGTCACAGGTTCATCCTAGTGTGTCTGGAGACCAGGCTGGTTTGGGTGACGGCAGGGCGGATGGGCCCGGTGTCGGTCACGGTGTTGCCCCGGGTGTGGGGGTTGCAGCGGGAGGTGCTCCAGGCAGGGAGGATGTCTTGATGGACTTGCTAGCTCAGGTTGTGCAGCGACTTCCAGCAGTTGTGCCGCCAGTGGTTGGTGGGCAGGATCCAGTAGTGCCACCAGTGGTTGGTGGGCAAGATCCGGTAGTACCGCCCGTGGGTGGTGGGCAGGGTCCAGCGGTGCAGCCTGTGGCGGGTTTGCAGGCAGGTGTGCAGCCGGGGGCCGAGGTAGTGGATGCTCAGTATGTTCGGATGATGGAGCAGCTGCGGCATGTGGGAGCAGGGTATTTCTCAGGAAGTACCGATCCGAGTGTAGCGGATGAGTGGAGAGAGCGGATGGAGGATATTTTCCTTTCGCTTAGGTGTCCCGACCGGTACAGGGTGGATCTGGCAGTGTTTTACTTGTCAGGAGATGCTCGTGTGTGGTGGAGGTCGGTGACAGCACGGAGGGTGCAGAGGGGTATGTCTTGGGGAGATTTTGTGGGGGAGTTTAACTCCAAGTATTTTCCTCAGGAGGCACTTGATCGTATGGAGGCACGGTTCTTGGGTCTGACTCAGGGGAACCGTACAGTGCGGGAGCTGGATGCAGAGTTCAGTCGGCTTGTAGGGTATGCAGGCAGGGCATGGGAGCCAGAGGCGGCTCAGGTGCGGAGGTTTTTGTTGGCTCTGCGGGATGATTTGAGGACTCGGTGCAGAGTGAGGAGCTATGCTACGAGAGCAGAGTTGGTTGAGGTTGCAACTGGGATAGAGGAGGACTTGAGGTCACAGGTGGTTGTGGTCGGTTCTTCGGTGCAGCCACAGCAGTCTCAGCCGCTTTCTGTTCCTAGCAAGGGCGGCAAGCCTGCGCAGGGGCAGAAGAGGAAGTT
>NC_025704.1:8964245-9019468 GCF_000633955.1 Camelina sativa
AGCTGAATTTGAGGCAGAGGCGTTGGATGGAGTTAGTAGCGGATTATGATTTGGACATAGCTTACCATCCTGATAAAGCTAATCTGGTTGCAGATGCCTTCAGTCGGAAGCGGGTGGCTTCGGCTCAGGAGCAGGATATGGAGGCGTTGGTAGGTGAGATTAGTGCATTGAGTTTGTGTGCTATCTCACAGGAACCTTTGGGTTTGGAGGCAGCTGATAGAGCGGATTTGCTGAGTAGAGTGAGGTTAGCTCAGGAGAGCGATGAGGGGCTGGTGAATGCCTCTAAGGCTGCGGGTGCAGAGTATCAGGTTTCTGCTAATGGTACCATCCTTGTGCATGGTCGGATCTGTGTGCCCAAGGGTGAGGATTTGAGGCAGGAGATACTGAGAGAGGCTCATTCGAGCAAGTTCTCTATTCATCCAGGAGCGACCAAGATGTACCGTGACCTCAAGCGGTATTATCACTGGGTCGGGATGAAGAAGGACGTAGCTGACTGGGTGGCGAAGTGTGATACTTGCCAGCTGGTGAAGGCGGAGCATCAGGTTCCTGGTGGTTTGTTACAGAGTTTACCCATTCCAGAGTGGAAGTGGGATTTGATCACGATGGACTTCGTGGTGGGTTTGCCTGTGTCGAGGACGTTTGATGCTATTTGGGTCATTGTGGACCGTTTGACTAAGTCCGCGCATTTTCTGGCCATCAAGAAAACTGATGGAGCAGCGGTTTTGGCCAAGAAGTACGTGAGGGAGATAGTCAGATTGCACGGTGTGCCTGCTAGTATTGTGTCTGATAGAGATTCCAAGTTCACTTCGGTGTTCTGGAGGGCGTTTCAGGCAGAGATGGGCACGAAGGTGCATATGAGTACAGCCTATCATCCTCAGACGGACGGTCAGTCAGAGAGGACGATCCAGATTTTGGAGGATTTATTGAGGATGTGTGTGCTGGATTGGGGTGGTCATTGGGCAGATCACTTGAGCTTGGTGGAGTTTGCTTATAACAACAGCTACCAGGCTAGTATTGGGATGGCTCCTTATGAGGCCCTGTATGGGAGGCCGTGTCGTACACCTTTATGTTGGACTCAGGTGGGGGAGAGGAGCATATTTGGTGCAGATTTTGTTCAGGAGACCTCGGAGAAGATTCGGGTTTTGAGGCTGAACATGAAGGAGGCTCAGGATCGGCAGAAGAGCTATGCTGATAAGAGGAGAAAGGATCTTGAGTTTCAGGTTGGTGATAGAGTGTACCTCAAGATGGCCATGTTGCGGGGTCCGAACAGGTCATTGACAGAGACTAAGTTGAGTCCGAGGTACATGGGTCCGTTCAGAGTGGTTGAGCGGGTGGGACCAGTGGCATATAGGCTGGAGTTGCCTGAGGTTATGCGTGCGTTCCACAAGGTATTTCATGTGTCGATGCTGAGGAAGTGTCTTCACGAGGGTGATCAGTTGTTGGCTAAGATTCCTGAGGATCTTCAGCCTAACATGACTTTAGAGGCGAGACCAGTGAGGGTGCTCGAGAGGAGAGTCAAGGAACTTCGGAAGAAGAAGATTCCTTTGATGAGAGTCCTGTGGGACTGTGACGGAGTAGAGGAGCAGACTTGGGAGCCCGAGGCGAGGATGAAGGCAAGGTTTAAGAAGTGGTTTGAGAAGCAGACCGCGACTTTAGCTTGTCTAGCCGGGTCCGGGTTGTAGTCCGTGGCTGGAGCAAGTACGGAGTATTCCAGCCCATCTCTCTTGATATTTGGTCGCTTAGGGGTGGTTGGTTGTGCGACTAAGTATCAAGATGAGGTGGTGCTCGGGATGCGGGTTGTTGGCTCCGGTTGTTGTATTTTTTTGGCTTTTTCTGATGTATGTTCGTTGAGATTGTAACGATTATGACATTTTTGAGATTAATAAGATGAGTATTTTTCTTTATGTTTGACTGTTGTTGTCATGGGGAAAGAGAAATAGCTCGGGTGTCTATTTTTGGAAAGTTTCCATAAATAGAAAGTTTCCACAAAAGGAAGGTTTCCATAAATAGGAAGTTTCTAAAAAGGGAAAGTTTTGTGGAAATGTTGAGGTAGATCTAGCCAGTAGATACTCGTTGGCATCAGTGTTTGATTTTGCTCAAGGCCGTGCGGGCCCAACTCACGTGATACCGATAGCTCGATGGACTTTGTGGCCAGAGAGTGGGAGTGGTATGTTGCTTCGGATGACGATCTGAGAGCGCGCTTGAGGGTGACGACCCAAGAGCGGGATATGTGAGGCTCCCTGGATACCGTAGCTGTGAGCCAAGGCTCGGCAGTGAGCCGGTATGTCTCGAGGGTTGCGACCCGAGAGCGGGGGGAGTGTGTGTGTGTGACTTCCTGGATGCCGTAGCTTAAGGCGGTTGGCCTGATAGCGAGCCGGCATGATTCGTTGGTTGCGACCACGGACGGGGGAAGCACTGAGTTGTGAGCAAATAGTGTTTATGATGCGAGTATATTGGCTAGAGGGAGACCTCGAGGGTCAGTCGGAGGTGTGCGGGCTGTTGCAACAGTGGCACGGGAAACCTTGGCTGACGGTGTTTAGTCCGGTCTGGGGACATGCGGGCCGTGCTGACGGTGGCACGGAGGTCCTTGGCAGGTGGACGATATTGCGGGATTCGGGGACGAATCCATATTGGTGGGGGAGAATTGTAACACCCGCAAACCAATTTTTGGTATTTTGGTAAGGGTGTCGATCGACACCTTCTCGTGAGGCATCGATCGACACCAATTGTGACCAGTTTGGTCGGTTCAATTTTATTTGTCCGGTTTGCGTGGTTGGTTTAGGGAATCCCTAAATCGTGTGTAAAAGGGGAAAAACGACCCTAGGTCGTATTATTTGTTTGTACTCGCCGCTGTTGAGAGAAAAAGAAAGGAGAGAGAGTTCTTAAGCTTTTGGGAGAAGTTTGGGAGATTACTTGCTGTTCTTGAGAGTTTTGGAGCTGGGAAAGAGTTAGAAGCTTGCTAGGAGTGAGGATTTCGTTCCTACTGTTCAGAATCTTCCTGGAAAGAGGTGAGTGCTTGACCATGGTTGATCTAAGCATGAGATCTCTCTTGTTTGTGTGTTTTCTTTGCTGTTTGTGTTGTTTTGTTGCTTGGGTTCGTTGCTTTTGTGATTCCCAGTGATTTCTGAGGTAATTGGGTGAGTTTGGAACGGATTCGGAATGGTTTGGAATCGGGATTCGTCGTTCGTGTTCGCGCAGTTCGCGCAGTTCGCGCCTGCAGATATGGCATCGATCGACACCATTCGAGCATCGGTCGACACTGTTGGTGACAGCATCGGTCGACACCCTTGTGGCATCGGTCGACACCCTTGGTTCAGCATCGGTCGACACTTTCTGGGGCATCGGTCGACACCAGTCTCAACCGAGACTTGTTTTCCTGGTTTGATGTATTGCTTGTGTTTTGTTTGCTTGCATAACTTGAGGGTCTCATATGCTTGTGTGTATAACCTAGTAGATGGGAGGACGGCCTCACTAAGTATTTATGATAATACTTACGCATCTCAATTGTTGTTTGTGGTGTGCAGGTAAAGGAAAAGTGTGATCGTGGAATCAAAGGCAATGAGGAGGAGGATGTTCTAGAGACTTGATTGATTGTGGTCTAGCTGATGTTAGGTTGCTAGATTAAGTCATTGGAACATTGTTGGATGTTAGCTTTTGGTTATTTTCTTTGTTTGGATTATGATGTTATTGGTTATTGGATTATTTATGTTGGAATTCTATTGGAATTGTTTTATTTGGTTATCCGCGGTTATTGATTGTTGTTAGGATGTTAGTGGGTATGAGACCACTAGTAAATTAAGGCATTAAAAAAAAAAAAAAAGGGAAGGGTTGTTTCAGTGTATTTTTTACACCTAGGTATATTGTATGTTACAAATATATTATTTACCACCACCTAGAAAACGTCTATATAATCAAATTAAGCCAACTATTATATGTCTCTTTACATTCATTTTTGCATACTTTCTTTAATCACTAAAATTGTTGGCTCAAAAAATTTAATAAAAAACAAATTACATCACAATACACTTATGGAGAGAACCTCGGTTCTGCATTCCTCCCTTATGGAGAGAACCTTGCGTCCAATCTCATTCACCATGGAGAGAACTTTCGCTCTGCCTTCCTCCCTTGGAGAGATAACTTTGCATCCAACCTCCCCCATCTTCCTCCCTTGGGGAGATAACCTTGCGTCCAACCTCCTCCACCATATAGAGAACCTCGGCTCTGCCCTCCTCATGTGTGGAGATAACATGTTCACGTCTTTTAACTATCTCAAAGTGGCTTGCTCCATCAAACAATGAAACTAAATATCCTTTTCAAACTTCACAAAATCTTTTGATAGTAACTAATATTAAATTTCTCAATGTACTCATGGAAGTTTCTTTGACACACCATGATGTAGCCTCTGTCTCCAAGCTCCTATGGATCTATCAACAAAGATTTATGTTTTCTAATCTATCTATGTTTGTTGTAGGCTTGTATTTGATTAGCCTATTTTATCCAACCATTAGGTTGATGACCTTCTCCTCTTTATCTCCTTTTGAGATTGAACGAATGGTAAGAATTATGTTTGCACAAAAAAAAAGGTCTATGACCAACCAATCAAGGTTGAAAAAATAGAGGAAAAGTAATTTGACATAATTAATAAAATAATAGAAAATTATAAGCACGGTAATATATGAATCTCAAATAATTCAAAGATGAAAATATAAATTAAATAAAACAATCTAAAACTATTATAATAAATCTTAAAATACAGTATTAGAAAAAAGATGCATATATTAATCTTCCATTTTTTTTTGTCAACACATTAATCTTACCTATTCCAAACTGAAAAGATAGAGTGAGAAGTATATTTTGGTTTAAAAAATTAAGAAAAATTTGTCTTCCCATTAAAAAAGTTTGACCAATAGAACAAAGTTGAAAGCAATATTTTTGAATAAATTATTTTGTTAGATGAATAATATGAGATGATCTATGTTTATATAGAAGTGAGTATTTACATTTTTTTAGAATTAATAATTTTCTGTATATTTTCCTTAATCCCTTTTGTATTTTATGAGAAAATTTATTCCAATGAGCTCATTATGTTTTTAAAAAATTTCTTGCTTCCCACTTTCTTGTAAGACGTACTATCTTTCGATGATAAGAACGCTTTCTGTTTAGTTGATATAGTGTTATATACTCTTTGTTGTTATCTTGCATTTGTGTATTCATATTTTTTTATACAACCTGTCCTGCAAATTAATAGAAATGATAATAACAACGTGAAAATTTTGTTAATCTCAAAAACCTTAGTTATTAATTATAAAAAACTTTGTTAACAATTCATAGTTAAAGATTGCGTAGTATGCATTATGAAATTGAGAAACGAAACAAAATTCAAAGAAACGACGACGAAAACATGTGGTAATATCTAGGAATCTTTATATATAGTTATTATGATTAGACAACAAACAAATTGCCTTCCAGACTTGTTCAAGAACAATGATGTGTCAAATAAAAGGTTAATAAAAAACAAAAAACAAAATTTTACCAAGAAAAACAAATCTAGTCGAAATTATAATGTTTCGTGAAAAATATGTCATCATATATTTGCTTATATAGTGGGGTGTATTTACAATCCTTTTCCTTTTATGATTAACAAATTTTTTTTAATATAATAAAATGACAATGATCTTATGCATCGTTTTACCAAACTTGAAACCTGTGATTTCAGATCGTTAAAATTGACACGTGTCACGATCTGATGAATTACTAACTTGGATATTTAATCGTTAAAACTGACACGTGTCACGATCTGGTGAGTTTTTAACTTTGATCTCCGATTGTTAAAACTAACACATGTCTACTAACTTTAAGAACCAAACTTTATATAATAAGATATTGTGATAGCAAAACCAAAAAAAAAAAATCATGTTGGGATGGGTTCAACTTAATAAATTTCACTAGAAAAATCAAAGACATAGAGAAGTTTCATAAATTTGAGGTGTTGTTGAAAGGGAAAACAAAGAAAGTGCAAAAAAAGCATTAAAGAGAGAATTTGAGCGATGAAGGGCGCTACTTTACTACAAAGACACGAAATTCTCCATGTGATTTGGGAACACATCCAAGTTGAATGTACTGCTGTACTTACTGTTGTCACCAAGTCTGTAACGGCATCCGAATTCATCACCAAAAATTCCTTGAAACAAGGCTTCTCTAATAGTGTTTCTCCTTGGATCGAAATATAAAACATAAAACGAGTCTGTCAAAACCCTTGGTGTAAAAACAAGCTCACCAGCATCGCTAACACCCTTTAATAATAGGTTATTCCATCCTCTCCTAGTCCTAGGAGGTAAGGTAAAGCTTTTACACGTCCATTCGTGTCCATCTGCATCTTCCAAAACCCATAGCTTAACAGATATAGTAGGGTAATATGTAGTACCAACTAAGGCTAACCTTCCCTCCTCATAAGGTACTATCATAAAAGTATACAAATTGGAACTACCCTCGGGAAAATGTATAGGATTGAACTTTTCAGATCCGACATCAAAGCTCATTATACATTTTTCACCACCAATAACAAAAAAGGCTTCATAATAGAGAACTCCATCAACGCAACCTAAGTATATACCAGGAAAATGCGAAGGGAAACCATTGGGTATTAATCTCCATTGAGCTCCCCATGTAAGAATCCGATGCTGTTGGGAGTTTATGACCAGAATTTTGTATTTACCCTCCAATGGATCGTATCCTAAATAAGTCTGTCCCTGAAACAGGAGATTTCTTGTGGGCTTTGGTAACTGTAAAACCTGTTGCGTGGTTGGGTTCCAAAACACGTTTCCTTTGAAGAAAATAAAGCCCTGGACGGATTGAGACGGATAATAACTGCAGCTCCGCCTCCAAGAGTTTGCGTTTTTCATCTCATAACTGTAGAACGGAGAATAAGAACCGTCAGTATTCTCGTGTTGAGGGAACGAGAAAACGAACCGCTTTTTATATTTCAAGAAGGTGAGCACAAGACGCCGTGGCCGACTCGCGAATGAGCTGATAAAACTTGGAAGTGTAGTGTAGGAAGACCAGAGCTTTGATACGCAGAGAAACCTCATAATAGATTTTGCAGGAAGTCTTGAGAGTATCTCCAAGGTTATATCGAGTGGAATCGGGTCTGGTTGAGATCTATACTCTTCTTCTTCGTCTTCATCATGGATTTCTCCCCTGTTCTCCTCTTGTTCATCTATGGCAGCTTGCTCAAAAATACCTTGTATCAGCGAGGAAGATTGTGATGTTCCGTAAATCTCTCCCGTTTTCTCTTCCTCTGAATCCATGGCTGATCGATCTTCAAACCCTAATACTTTCTTCAAAACCCTATTGTATATGGTTTTGTATGAACTATTTTAGACTGAAAATTTTAAACCAAAACTTCCGGTTAAGAGATACCGAACCAGAGAAAGGAAATAGGCAATAGAAGAATTAAAAAAGAATCCGGATTAAAGTTCGGGGGATTGAACCCGACGTGAATCGAACACGCAACCTTCTGATCTGGAGTCAGACGCGCTACCATTGCGCCACGGATCCGGATGATTAAAACCTCAACTTAATTGTATTAATCGTAATCAATTATACTATAAATAGTTATAAATAGTTAGTTATTCAATTGGTTTGGTGTTTGGTCTTTCATTTTCAATGATTGATTGATCGATCCAAAATGTATTGACATGAATCTTGTCTTTCGCATAAAAATGGCATTCACTCTCTAAACTTATAGAACAACTCTTTCAAGAATAATTAAAGAGCAAACATGCTCAATTATCTACAATGAATAAGTCTATTTCTAAACTAGGAAGAACAAAAAATGTTGGATCATCATCATTGGAGCCGAGAAGTCACATTGATGAAGGTATCTTCAGGGCAAGGAATCGTTAAGCCACCCATCGGATGATCAAATCCAAACTCTTCCTCGGATTTACTGAGCAGTGCTTGGAATGAAGGCTGGTTTAAATATGAGACCGGCACCAAATATCTCTTTTTCTGGCTCTCTCCTACGTACACCGCAAGAAACCCTTTTGGTGCTGCGGTGGAACGGCTTAGAATCTTCTTTGCTCCCAATAAACTTCTCACCAAAGCCATTGCTATTTCTTCTGGTCTGAAAAGTTTGAAATCTTTTTGAAGCTTCTGAACTGAAGATGTATGAAAAGATTCAAGTTATTGGATTTGCTTGTTGTTGGTTGATGATAGAAAGAATGAGTTAAGTGTGTATATATAGAAAGATCAACGAACAACCTAGCTCTCTGAAAGATCATTCACACTTGTGGTCTTGAAGCGTCGGACACACTAGAACAGAGAACATGGCTCTGTCTTCACCGTTTGGAAAAGATGCATTAATGCAATTTTGTCTTGAATGATAATTAATTGAGTGTGGGACAAGAAACTAGAAACAAACTCCATGTGCAATTCACAAGGGACTGTTTTCTCAATGTTTTTTTAAGATAAGACATGCTATAGTCAATAATAATGACCAGCTAGTTTCTCTTCTCCATGTTCTGTGATCATCCTATTCTCTAATCTCTGTGGTCTAAATTGTTTTCATAACAACTTCAAAGTGGGGACCTGAAGTTTCCCAACAACAGAACCATAAGTCTCCGTCACTGGTCAAGTTGTTTTTTTTTTCTTATTATATCCACAAATAGAATCACACATGAAATTTAGTAAAAGAAGATTCTTGTGCAGTGGTCAAAGTTGTTCAATAGAGGGGCTATGTTTCGGTTCGTGGTAAAGTCAGAGTCTGAGACAAGAAGTCAAAGGCATGTGCTTTGATTAAAGCAGAGCCAAGTTCCTTCTTAAGCCAGAGATCAAGGTATATAACTTTCTTGAAATGCACCATTGTTGTGAATATCAACCTGTTATTCAATTTTCAAGACTTAAAAAAAATCATCTCTCACTTATCGATTCCAGAAGAGTAACCAATCTTTCGTTAGCGAAAACGGAATAAAGAACACTCATGCTCACATACAACTGAATTTCGGTAATGAGATCTTCAATACCTTGCTTGTCTCTGAACCAACATAATTTAAGTACCTAAGATGTTAACATTGGTGAGGAAATCACTGTGACATTAGCCTTAAGATTAAGATCAAGTATCTTCATGAAGTTAAGCAAATCCTCTCGGTGATAACGATACACCTTATATGTATACATCAAGATGAAGTATTATTGGCGCCATTGCTTCTTACAAAAAGCATGACATAATTTTGAGTTTTGTAACGTCTTGAACAACTCTTTTTCGAAAGAAAAGCAAATATTGAGTATTCTATCCGTAAATCGTGCTAACTAGTGTTAGTTTTTCCTTTTTCCAAATATTTGTTCTTTTCCGACCTGGTCTTCGTTAACGTACACCGCAAGAAAACCCCTTTGGTGCTGAAACTGTCCTTTTGCTTGTAGCCTCTACAGAAAATCCGATAATTATCTTTGCACCCAGTAGGCCTCTGAACCAAACCAGTTCTTGTGTCTTAAGCTTTTGAGAAGAAAAAAAATTGATGCTCAGATTCAAGCTTCGGGTTCTTGGTGGTTTGAAGAGTTAGTTCTATCTCTGGGATGTATAAATAGATTAATGGACTTCAAACCACTGGATGTTTTCAGCACTTCACAATATTATAAATGCAGAGAATAATAACTTAAACCCTTGAAAGAGATCACTTGTTGTTCTGTTGTTGAGCCACTTCAGGTCCCCACTTGAAAGTCTTATTAAAATACACCTCTGAGATGAGAGAATATGATCATCACAGAACATGAAGAAAAGACACTTGCTGGGCCTTATTATTAACAATAGCATGTCTTATCTTATAAAACATTGAGAAAACAGTCCCTTGTGAATTGCAAATGGAGTTTGTTTTTAGGATCTTGTTACAAGTTCCATTAATTATCTCATCAAAACCAAATTTCATTAATGCATCTTTTCCAATTGGTAAAGACAGAACCATGTGAACTCTGTTTTAGTGTCTAGTCTGTCCCACACGCTTCAGTACCACAAGTTTCAATGATTTTTCTCAGAGATGTTTCAAGTCCTTCATTGATCTTTCTATATAAACACACTTAACCCACTCTTTTCCATCATCAACAACCAACAAGCAATCCAATAACTTAAATCTTTTCATTCATCTTCAGAAGCTTTAAAGAAAATTCAAACTTTTCAGACAAAAGAAATAGAAATGGCTTTGGTGAGAAGTCTATTGGGTGCAAAGAAGATCCTAAGCCGCTCCACCAGAGCAGCCTCGGCGGCCCCTAAAGGGTTTCTTGCGGTGTACGTAGGAGAGAGCCAGAAGAAGAGATATGTGGTGCCAATCTCATACTTGAAACAACCTTTGTTTCAAGCTCTTCTCAGTAAATCGGAAGAAGAGTTTGGGTTTGATCATCCGATGGGCGGTTTAACGATTCCTTGTCCTGAAGATACCTTCATCAATGTGACTTCTCGGCTCCAATGATGATTATTCAACATTTGGTTCTTCCTAGTTAGAGATAGACTTGTTCCTTGTAAATAGAGGATTTTTATTCTTTCTTTTTTTTTTTTCTCTTTCTTCTAGAAAGAGTTGTTCTTAAATTTTTTGAAATGGATGCCATTTTTTATTCAATAGACACGATCATGGTTCATGTTAAGAGTTGTTCTAACAAGGAAAGAAATTATTTTTAGCTAAACTGAACAGTGCAATAGATACTCAAGTTGACCAAAAGAAAAAGAGATACTCATGTTAAGAGTTAACTCAAAACTCAAAAGTAAACGGCTTCTGCTTCAATTTTAGTTTATGATTGCATTACTATTCTACCTTTCGTTTTACTTTTAATCAACCAGTAATTTTCTTCATTTAGGTAATTAATCTTCAGTTCAATTCTTGTTTAACAGTAATCTTCAATCAGGTAGCAAATAAACGCAAATAATATGGTATAAAATAATAGCACCAGAATCATCATGAAGAAATATGCTTCATTTAGCTAATTAATTTTCAGTTCAGTTTCTGTTGAACAGTAATGTTCAATATGGTATAAAATAATAGTACCAGAATCATCATGAAGAAATTAGTATAAGGTCTAAATATCTTTTGTATAAACAATATGACATGTTGTCTTGCCTTTTTTTGGTTCTGTTTCTTGAGATTTGCTCTGTTTCTCTCTTCCACCATTTGCTCTGCCTCTCTTTAATAAATTTATGACTTACAAAGCATCTGTTAGTTTGCTAAGGATGCAAGCTTTATTCAGATACTTCAGTGTATCATAGATTCATAATACATTAGATGAAACCATATTTTATCCTCAAACAAGAAAATTGTTACTGTTTATAAGAAATTGAAAGCTCATAAGAACTTTAATGATCTATCATCTCTATGTCTTTAAATAAACAAGAAAACTTATGATATTGTTGTTCATAAATAAATAAGTCTACTAGGAATTTTCAAACTAAACTTAGAATTGAAGTAAAATAAAATAAAAGTAGAAGTCATCCTCATCACTGACATTAACCAAAACACTGAATCATGGTCCTTTAAGGTGGCAGAGAACATGATTTTGGAATGAGCCACCATCAAGGGTATAGAATTCCGTCATGGTCCAACCACTCGGGTTGCTCTCACCTTTGACGTAGAAACTAAAACTCCTCTTCTTCCCAATCACCTCACGCTTATCTTCTGATACGACATTACTCAGCTTCCCAAGGGCTTTCCAACGTCCCTCACACGTCTCTCCTTTGACTTTGCGGCTCTTCCCAGTCCGTGTCACGAAGTAGTACCACTCGTTAGTTTCGAAAAACTCTGTCTCGGTGTGAGTCAACCGCCACGGCTCTTTGGCATATAAATCGGTCTTGTCTTCTAACTCTAATACTTTATTCGATGTTTTGGCAACCTTATTACGCCCAAGACAATAGCGGATGAGTTCCTGCTCCGTAGGATGAAACCTAAACCCAACAAACTCTTGTTGCTCTTTCTCGTTGTATTTTTCAACCATCGACATATTCTTTTCTTCTTCTGCAAGACAAAGAAACGCAAATAATATATGAGACCAAAAGTTTAAGATCTATATGTTATAACAATAAAACAAACGAATGATCTTTAGAACAAAACTGAAAAAGCTTATGGGTGTGAGAGATATATAAGAGATGTAGGAAGAATAATTAAAACGCGTTAAAGACTTTGAAGCTCTTACCTGAAACCTGAAGCTAGACAAGAAAGTAGCCCACGCGATGCGTGGTTTATGTATGCGTTGTTAACTTGAAATATAAAATAAAGTAGTTATTAATTATATGAAATGTACACATGTAATTGTTAACATACTAGGTCTGAACCCGCGGTACACCGCGGGACGAATCTGATTTAATTTTTATTAGTACAATTTATTTCTATATATTAGTAAAATGTATGAAAGTGTATTAATATGTATTGTTTTAATTTTTCTCATCTGCTGAATAGTATTGTTATTTTATGATACCGCTGGTTCAAATCTTTGTGGAGTGTGTTTTGTATTGTTTTAGTTGAACTGTGTAATTGGTTGTTTGTTAAATATATGGTTGTTTGTTAAATATAAACCATGGGTACTTAATCTGGGATTGAACCCGCAGTATACCGCAGGATAAAAATTTATTTTTATTATATTTTAATATTTTTAATTATTAAAATGTTAGTCGAATCAGTATAAATAAAATATTTGTTTTTTCTTTGACATGTGTGTATATTTTGTAAGTATGGATAAAGATGGATATCATTTATAACTTAATTAATTCCATTTTAAATATATAATATATGAAATATTTAAATAAATAGTTTTAGTGTTGGTTTAATAGTATAAATACATATGCTATAGACCCGTCCCACAACAAATTGGTTTAAAGATCTTTAACCTGTAGAAAAACAGATTACAATAGTATTACAAAATAACTTTTTGATTAAAATATTTAAACCCACAGTCACATCCACCCAACGTACTTTAGTTTAATTGATAGATCTAAATGTGGATACTAATTAACATGCGATACATTGTAGTATACAGTAGAACCTCTATAAGTTAATACTCAATAAATTAATAACCTCTATAAATTAATAAAATTTTCCGGTCCCAAGTTGGGACTAGTGTAATTTTGGACACTATTCGATAATATAATAAAATAATAATTTTTGTGGAACTCCTTTGTAAATAAATAGTCTCATCAATAATATAAATTAATAATTATATAAAATTATCTAAATATATGTATATATCTACACATTATTTTTTTATTAGAGTTCATTTTTAATAATTTTACTATATAAAAATCTTTGAGTACTATCTTTAAAACAAGATAATTGTTAATTTCATTGTAACTGATTTTATAAAAATATTAGTTATAAAGATTAAATCTTATTTTTAATATTTTTTACCAAATTAGGAAAGTCTCTCTATAAATTAATAATTATTAATTTATCGATAAATTAAAACCTCTATAAATTAATAAAATTCTATGGTCCTGACTTTATTAATTTATAGAGATTTTACTGTAACACTTTTGGTTTAAAACAGAAAGTATTATATCAATGTTATACTATATTATTAAAAATAAAAGATGATCATATATTTTCAAAAATGCTAACTAATTAAATTTATTAATTATGTAAAATCCTAGTGCTATTTGCAAAAGAAACACAAATTACATAACCCGTCTCAAAAAACAGAAAGATCTTAGTAGAGAAACCTATTTATGTCCCTATGGCTTCCTATTGACACTGTTGAAAATTTAAAACCAGTTCTATTGTCCGTGTCAGTATAATTTGTACCAAAATATATAAACAATATGACAGCACAAATAAAATTTAACAATATGAATAACGTCTTTCTTTTCTTTTGGGACAAATGAATGTTAACAACATAACATGCAAAATAGCATATTTTCTTAATTTTTAACAAACTAAATGATAGATATAAACGTAAGGTCGATAGTTAGTTGGGTACAAAGAAAATAAAAACATAAGGTGGAGAGTATTTCTTCTTCTTCTTTCACTTAGTGCGATGACCTGCTTCAACGTTTTTATAGAATTTTAGTGCTTCTTCCGTCATATTGACTCAAGCCAAAAGTTGTGACCTTTTTTGTCGAGAGATGTGTCCGTTGCTTTTATATTGTATACCTGGGCGCTTGTATGAAACTCCACAACATACTGGTTCTGATAATCTAGTCCCAGTGTTCCTGAGGTTGCAAAAAAATCTTATATGAGAATGGAAGTTTAACAATCGTTGATTTTATTCTTGGTCATTCAGTTGAATCAGTTAGAGCAAATGAAACGCCTAGTAGATAAATTTAGAGATAGCATGAGTTACTTACGTTGCTATGCACATCTCACAGTTCGATCTGAAAGTCTTCTTCCCACAGGTTCTCCAGCCACTCCGTATAAGTCCGTATAAGTCTAGAGCCAGAAAATGCATTTCAAAACAGGCTATATAACAATATCAATACAAATAGATTAATGTTAGTAATTTGACTAATTATAAAGTCTAGGCACATAGAACATAATATGTTTGCACCTGGCTCTAATTTAAGAGCTTTCGTATTTAAACAATTGATTCATTAATAATCACGAACACCCAAGAAACCATCTAATTATATCACATGATTTTGTCATTTGATGGTAAACCACTAAATGTTTTCCAAACACGTACTATACCATGGACTGAAGAAGTCAGCATTACCGTCTTTTTAGGATGTTTTACTCATACTTGTCATCTGACTGAAAAAATAAACAACCCAAAAAACAAAATTTCAAAATCAATAATAAAGGTAAAAAAATCAAACGTCTTACAAATCAAAGACATGAATCTTTACCACTAAATCATCAGCTCAAAATTACGAAACCACTTCTGTAACTACCAAAATTTGTATCCTCTGATCCAATCCATCTTCTGATCCCCCAATGAGACGTGTATCCATATTAGTGAGGCAACAATCGTTTTAAAAGACTATTACACACAAAACAAATAGTCATTAGTGTTGTAACAAAGATATAAATTAAGAAGCTACAATGGATTATGGTTAACACTCAAACAAAATCCTGCAAATACTTTCACACTCAAACATGAACCATCATACTAAAACAATCAAACTCAATATTCTGTCTATATTAAAATGCATCAAGCCGTCAACAGATAGATACACCCAATGATCCAAACTGAACAACAAAATGAAGAAGAAGAAGCAGTTAAACAGAATCTCAAAAAAGAAACATTTCAGATCAGCTAGGCTTACTTTCGAAACACCCATCATTCCCGTTTAATCTTAGCCTAGCGAATCAGCTGCTCGATCCATAGTGTGTACTGAAGAAGATGGCTGGCAATGTAAATCCAGTTCCAACATCATTTGAAAGTCCGTCCAGATGTTCATGTCTGTCACAAAATTTATGTTTCCAAACGAAGAGACAATAAGGGACCAAATAAACAATGAGTTTAGTTAACAGTTTCAACAAAACAAAACAAAAAAAATTTATCAAATGAGACCTGGTTTGGCATCACGAAAAGTCCAAATGCTTCCTGAATCTTTGCCAAAAACTTGTAATAAGCACAAAAGACGAACTACTAAAAAAAAAAAAAAAGTAGTGTATAAGTATACCACCTTCATCCATGTCAAAACATAACGTTTATAAAATGGATTCTTCATGTATAATCAAACCGTATCAATTAGTCTGGACCAAAAAACTTACAAATAACAGGTTAATTATGAAAAATAAATTTTGGTTTTTTACCTTCTAATCTATAAACCCAGAAGGAAGCTTATCCATGATTTTCTCTCACCATCTATCTTCTTTTACATCTGGTGGAATATGCACGCAATCACCGCCACAAACTCATCACAACACGAAGACGGAGAGATTCTCGAGAGATGAAGTAGAAAGAAAAAAATAAACATATGAACGGGATCTGGGAAGACGGCGATCGAAAGGAGAAATTTTTTTTTAGGTCAAATAACAATTTTAATGTCTTTAATCGATCGAAGCCCTCTAAATTACAAACCGGGTTATTTTTGAGAGGACGCTGATCCTTTCTCCAAACGGGTCGGGTAATGTCGAATGTATATTTTTGTCCAAATTACCCCTTTCAATTTTAATAAACACTCTCATTTACAACTAATTGAATTGGTAATTTTGGAATTTTTTGGCAATTTTTGAATTTGTACTTCTCTTTTACTTATATAGAAATGTCTTAAAGAATAATATATTTATAATAATACGGTTCAACTACAATTTATAATATATATATGTTATATAGTTTTTCATAGAAGGGTCATGAAAAAGAGGAAAGTCAAAGTACATATTACTAAATATTTTTGATTACAATGTATTGTTGAAATTAATTTAACAGTATGTTACTAACTTACTATAGTAATAAGACCATTACTTATAGCAAAAGTTAATTAAATATGGTATTTTCTTTAAATAGTTAAGATAAATTATATTTTTTTTTCTTTTTTTTGGAAAATATAAAACTCATAAGTAGTCTAGAAAGAAAAGCGTAAGATCTTACTTAATTATTTTGATATAATTTTATGTTGTCCTATATATTAATTTTATTGTCATCATCTAAAATAATAGTTAACAAAAAAATAATTTTATATATGATAAGTCAATTTTAAAATAATTTATTAAAACGATATCACAAAACAAATATCTTATATTATAAGTTTAACCAGTTTTTATAAAAATTCTTGAAAAGAAAAGTGTGTCAAATTTAATATATTTTTACTTTCTATATATTGTCTCTATTTCTAATCATTTAAAAATAAATAGTACAATTAACAATAAATTATGTTTTGAAATTATTGTTTTCTGTTATATCATAGGGTGATAAACCAATTATGTTATGATACCATTATGTTTTTTTTAGTACATATGTTTTAAAGACAATCAAACAGTAACTTATAAATTACTATTAAATACAAATTTGAGTTGTGTCTTTAATACAATATATATGATTATTTAATATAATGTGAGTTTTTTATATATTAGAAAATCTTTTATATTTTTTAAACTAGTCTATCATATAGTAATAGGACAATTAGTTACATCAAAGTTAATTAAATTTTGTATGATTGTTAAATAATAAAGAGAAATTTATTTATTTATCGTTTGTTTTTTTTGGAAAAAAAAACTGATAAGTATTCTAAGAAAAAACGTGTAAGACCTTACTTAATTACTTTGATAAATTAATTATGTTGTCCTATATATTAATTTTATTTTCATATCTAAGAGTAATAGTTAACAACAAATAATATTATAATATGAAAGTCAATTTTAAAATAATTTTATTAAAACGGTATCACAAAAAACAAATATCTGATACTCTAAGTCTAACTAATTTTTTATTAAAATTTATGAAAATAAAAGTGTGTCAAATTTAATCTAAATATTTTTTTCTTCTATAAATTGTCTCTATTTCTAATCATTTTGAAATAAATAGTACAATTAACAATAAAAAATTATTTTGGAACTATTGTTTTCTATTATTTCATGCGGGAGATAAAACAATTATGTTATGATACAATTTTTTTTTTAGTACATAAGTTTTAAAGACAGTCAAACTGTAACTTATGGAATACTATTAAATACAAATTTATTGTGTCTTTAATACATTATATATGATTATTGAATACAATGTTAATTTATATATATATATATATATATATATTAGAAAATCTTATATTATAAATTATTTTGATTTCAGTTTTTACTTTAAAAGTATGAAAATATTTTCTACTTTTATTTGGTTTCAAATTTGTTTATATTTTTTAGTTGGGTTGATCAGTATTAATTTTTTTAAGGTTCTATGGTGTATGCTTTCATTATGAAATGTATTAGATGTTAAAAGAAAAAAATGGAAGTAATATATTTTTGTTACAATGTTGAAAAAATCGAAAAACAAACTATACAATTTTTTTTTTAACAAACTATACAGCAGATACAAATAAAAAAATTTAAATAAAAACAATAAAATGTTAAATTGAAAATTAGTAAGAATGACATGTATCACAAAAGTAGAGTGTTAAATGTCACATTGTTAGGCAAAGCAAAAAAAAAACCTTATAATAAGATATTGATTTCAAGGGCTATTAGGAAAACAAAAAAAAGGAAAAAAAACAGTTAGTCGCACGTGTAATTAAATCTACTTGGTAAAATAAAGCGGGTAAAAATTAGATTTAGATAACTATACTACACCAACAAATATCACAATTTTTCTTTTAAAATACAATATTATTAGTTTCCTTATTATCTAATAATGAAGACCGGATGATGAATATGGTAACTTATATTTGTCTAATTCTAACCATGATTTTTAACTATAATTAAAGGTTCTTCGAATGTTGTGGTCTTTAGTTTTCAAAGATTGTTTCAAAATGTCTTGAAATTTTGTATGATAGTGTCAGCTCCATTAAAAAAAGGCATCCAATCTCTAAACAATTACACAACTCTTTCAAGAAGAAAGAGTAAAAATCTATATACAATGAATTAGTCTATTTGTCTAACTCGGATGAACTAATTATCATCATTGGAGCCGAGAAGTCACATTGATGAAGGTATCTTCAGGACATGGAATCGTTAAGCCACCCATCGGATGATCAAATCCAAACTCTTCCTCCGATTTACTGAGGAGGGCTTGGAATGTAGGCTGGTTCAAATATGAAATTGGCACCAAATATCTCTTCTTCTGGCTCTCTCCTACGTACACTGCAAGAAACCCTTTTGGTGCTGCCAAGGCTGGTGCGGTGGAGCGGCTTAGGATCTTCTTTGCACCCAGTAGACTTCTCACGAATGCCATTTATGAAATTATTTGTTTGTATGAAAGTTTTTGAATTCGTTTTGAAGCTAAATCTGAATTCGTTTCTTGTTGTTTGTTGATGATAATACGAATGGGCTATGTATGTATATATAGAAAGATCAATGGATGAGTTGAAACTTCCCTGAAAATTTTTTTGAAACTTGTGGACTTGAAGCGTGGGACAAACTACACCAAGAGTTCACATGGTATTGTCTCTACCATTTGGAAAATATGCATTAATGGAAATTGTCTTGATGAGATAATTAACTGCGTGTGGGACAATAAACTAGAAACAAACTACATATGCAATCCACAAGGGCTTGTTTGGTCAATGTTTTTGGTTTAGATAAGACATGCAATTGTCAATAACAACCAGCAAGTTCTTATTCTCCATGTTCTGTGACGATCCCATTCTCTAATCTCTGTGGTCTAAATGGTGGATTTAATATTAAATTGAAGTGGGAACCTGATGTTGTTCAACAACAGAACATAACGTCTTATATCATCAAGACAAATTTCATCAATGCATCTTTTCTAATGGGATAGACAGAGCCATGTTCTCTGTTCTAGTCTGTCCCACACGCTTCAATACCACAAGTTTTAAGGATTTTTCAGAGAGGTTTCAACTCCTTCATTGATCTTTCTATATATACACTCATAATCCCATTCTATCCATCATCAACTAACAACAAGCAATCCAATAACTTGAATCTTTTCATTCATCTTCAAAAGCTTTTAAAAAGAATTCAAACTTTCAGACAAAAGAAATAAAATGGCTTTGGTGAGAAGTCTATTGAGTGCAAAGAAGATTCTAAGCCGCTCCTCAGCGGCACCAAAAGGGTTTCTTGCAGTGTACGTAGGAGAGAGCCAGAAGAAGAGATATTTGGTGCCAATCTCATACTTGAATCAATCTTCGTTTCAAGCTCTTCTCAGTAAATCAGAAGAAGAGTTTGGGTTTGATCATCCGATGGGTGGTTTAACGATACCATGTCCTGAAGATACCTTCATCAATGTGACTTCTCGGCTCCAACGATGATGATTATCCAACATTTGTACATCTTCCGAGTTAGAGATAGACTTGTTCCTTGTAAATAGAGGGTTTTATTCTTTCTTCTTGGAAGAGTTGTTCTAAATTTTTTGAAATGGATGCCATTTTTTATTCAATAGACACGATCATGGTTCATGTTAATTACATTTTGGATCGATTACCAAGTGAGAGTATGAATAATCTTATACATTTGCTTAACTTAACCAATTTCTTATCCATCGAAATACTACTTCATCTAACAAAAAAATAAATGATTTTTAGCTAAACCGAACAAGGAAGTAAAACTCAAGTTGGCCAAAAGAAAAAGAGATACTCAAAACTCAAAAGTAAACGGCTTCTACTTCAATATTAGTGTATGATTGCATTACTATTCTACCTTTCGTTTTACTTTTAATCAACCAGAAATATGCTTCATTTAGCTAATTAATTTTCAGTTCAGTTTCTGTTGAACAGTAATGTTCAATATGGTATAAAATAATAGCACCAGAATCATATGAAGAAATTAGTATAAGGTCTAAACATCTTTTGTATAAACAATATGACATGTTGTCTTGCCTTTTTTTTGTTCTGTTTCTTGAGATTTGCTCTGTTTCTCTCTACCACCGTTTGCTCTGCCTCTCTTTAATAAAATTTCGACGTACAAAGCATCTGTTAGTTTGCTCTGGATACTTCATTGTATCATAGATTCATAATACATTAGATGAGACCATGTGTTATTCCGTTTATAAGAAATTGAAAGCTCATAAGAACTTTAATGATCTATCATCTCTATGTCTTTAAATAAACAAGAAAACTTATGATATTCTCCTTCAACGTAAATTTTGTTCATAAATAAATAAGACTACTAGGGAATTTTCAGACTAAACTTAGAATTGAAGTAAAATAAAATAAAAGTAGAAGTCCTCCTCTTCACTGACATTAACCAAAACACAGAATCATGGTCCTTTAAGGTGGCAGAGAACATGAGTTTGGAATGAGCCACCATCAAGGGTATAGTATTCCGTCATGGTCCAACCACTCGAGTTGTTCTCACCTTTGACGTAGAAACTGAGAATCCTCTTCTTCCCAATCACCTCACGCTTATCCTTTGATACAACATCACTCAGCTTCCCAAGGGCTTTCCAATGCCCCTCACACGTCTCTCCTTTGACTTTGCGGTTTCCAGAGACCTGAGCCAGTGTCACGAAGTAGTACCACTCGTTAGGTTTGAAAAAGTCTGTCTCTCTGTGACTTAACCGCCACGGCTCTTTGGCATATAAATCGGTCTTGTCTTCTAACTCTAATACTTTATTCGATGTTTTGGCGACCTTATTACGCCTGAGACAATAGCTGATGCGTTCTTGCTCCGTAGGATGAAACCTAAACCCAACAAACTCTTGTTGCTCTTTCTCGTTGTATTTTTCAACCATCGACATCCTCTTTCCTTCTTCTGCAAGACAAAGAAACGCAAATATATTAAACCAAAAGTTTAAAGATCTATATGTTATAACAATAAACAAACGAATGGATCTTTAGAACAAAACTGAAAAAGCTTATGGGTGTGAGAGATATATAAGAGATGTAGGAAGAATAATTAAAAACGCGTTAAAGACTTTGAAGCTCTTACCTGAAACCTGAAGCTAGGCAAATTAGACAAAAGTGGTCTCGTCGTATTTTATATATTGATTTCAAGGGCTATTAGGAAACGAAAAAAAGGAAAAAAAAAACATTTACTCGCACGTGTAATTAAATCTACTTGGTAAAATAAAGCGGGTATAAATATCAGAAATTTTATTTAAAAAAATATCACATTTTTTTCTTTTAAAATACAATATTATTAGTTTCCTTATTATCTAATAATGAAGACTGGATGATGAATATGGTAACTTATATTTGTCTAATTCTAACCATGATTTTTAACTATAATTAAAGGTTCTTCGAATGTTGTGGTCTTTAGTTTTCAAAGATTGTTTCAAAATGTCTTGAAAGTTGGTATGATAGTGTAAGCTCCAAAAAAAATGGCATCCAATCTCTAAACATTTACACAACTCTTTCAAGAAAAAAGAGTAAACATCTATATACAATAAAATAGTCTATTTTTCTAACTCAGATGAACTAAATGTAGGATCATCATCATTGGAGCCGAGAAGTCACATTGATGAAGGTATCTTCAGGACAAGGAATCGTTAAGCCACCCATCGGATGATCAAATCCAAACTCTTCCTCCGATTTACTGAGGAGCGCTTGGAATGTAGGCTGGTTCAAGTATGATACTGGCACCAAATATCTCTTCTTCTGGCTCTCTCCTACGTACACTGCAAGAAACCCTTTTGGTGCTGCCGAGGCTGCTGCCGTGGAGCGGCCTAGAATCTTCTTTGCACCCAGTAGACTTCTCACAAAAGCCATTTATGAAATTCTTTCTTTGTATGAAAATTTTGAATTTTTTTTGAAGCTAAATCTGAAAGATGTAAGAAATGATTCAAGTTGTTTGGTATATTGCTTGTTGTTTGTTGATGATAATAAGAATGGGATATGTATGTATATATAGAAAGATTAATGGTTGAGTTGAAACTTCCCTGAAAAAATCCTTGAAACTTGTGGACTTGAAGCGTGGGGGACAAACTAGACCAAGAGTTCACATGGTTCTGTCTCTACCATTTGGAAAAGATGCATAAATGCAATTTGTCTTGATGAGATAATAAACTGTGTGTGGGACAATAAACTAGAAACAAACTACATATGCAATCCACAAGGGTTTGTTTGGTCAATGTTTTTTTTTAGATAAGACATGCAATTGTCAATAACAACCAGCAAGTTTCTATTCTCCATGTTCTGTGACGATCCCATTCTCTAATCTCTGTGGTCTAAATGGTGGATTTAATAATAAATTGAAGTGGGAACCTGATGTTGTTCAACAACAGAACATAACGTCTTATATCATCAAGACTTCCAATGGGATAGACAGAACCATGTTCTCTGTTCTAGTCTGTCCCACACGCTTCAATACCACAAGTTTCAAGGATTTTGCAAAGAGGTTTCAACTCCTTCATTGATCTTTCTATATATACACACACAACCTCATTCTATCCATTATCAACTAACAACAAGCAATCCAATAACTTGAATCTTTTCATTCATCTTCAGAAGCTTTAAAAAGAATTCAAAGTTTCAGACAAAAGAAATAGAAATGGCTTTGGTGAGAAGTCTACTGGGTGCAAAGAAGATTCTAAGCCGCTCCACCGGAGCAGCCTCGGCGGCACCAAAAGGGTTTCTTGCAGTGTACGTTGGAGAGAGCCAGAAGAAGAGATATTTGGTGCCAGTATCATACTTGAACCAGCCTACATTCCAAGCGCTCCTCAGTAAATCGGAGGAAGAGTTTGGATTTGATCATCCGATGGGTGGCTTAACGATCCCTTGTCCTGAAGATACCTTCATCAACGTGACTTCTCGGCTTCAATGATGATGATATAACATAGTGTTCTTGGAGTTAGAGTTGTTCCTTGTAAATAGAGGATTAGTTCTTTTTTTTTTTTCTCTTTCTTCTTGAAAGAGTTGTTTCTAATTTTTTTTGAAGTGGGTGCAGCTTTGATGCTATATACACAATCACAATTCATGTGGACACATTTTGGATCGATTATTGAAAAAAGGACAATGCCAAATGAAGAACTCTTGTATTATAAATTTATAATATAACCCTTTTTAAATAAAACCAAGTGAGGTTATATATAATCCGGATCCATGGCTTATTTTAACCACTTTATCCATTGAAATATTTCATCATACAAAGAAGGAGATAATATTAAATTAAATTGATCATGCAGTGCAAAGCAAGAAAAGTAAACCACTAAAACTTGAACAATATAATCTTCAGAATTATGCAAAGAAGATTATTGGCTGCCTTGGTGGCGCCACAAGGATCCTTCTTGCATATGTTTGAGAATGCACCTGAGATTTCTCTGTTCTGTTCATAATTATTTTGTCCGAAGGTAATTTATATTACAATCTCAAGCTAGCTTTGGCGTTTTCTGTAGTGAGATCACTGAAATTTTTTATCTTATGATTGAGTTAAGTCAGCAGAAGAAGAGAAACTTAATGAAGATATAAGCAAATACTCAAGAAATTGTCAACTAATAAGAATATTTATGCATTATATATACAACAGCAAGATAAAGCTTTTAGTAGAAAACTTTCTGCAATTCGCATTAACACCATTGTTTCTCACACAAAGAATGACGTTCACATTTGAGTATTGTAACCTTTTACACAACTCTTTTCTTTGAGGAAAAAGGTTGACCTATTTACACTGAATAAATTATATCTCTAACTCGAGCTAACAAATGTTAGATCTATATCTTCTTTACGGATCATCTTCCCTGTAATACAGAAGTTACAGAGATGAAGGCATCTTCAGGACAAGGGATCGTTAAGCCACCCATAGGATGATCGAACCCAAACACTTCCTCGGATTTACTGAGGAGAGCTTGAAATGAAGGCTGGTTCAAGTATGAAAGTGGCACCATATATCTCTTCTTCTGGACCTGGTCCTCGCCAACATACACTGCAAGAAACCCTTTTGGTGTTGTAGCTGTTACAGAGCGGCTCAGAATCTTCTTTGCGCCCAAGAAACCTCTCATCAAAGCCATTTCTAATCTTCGAAAATGTAAACTGAAGATGGATTAGCGATAACAAATTGATTGCTCAGATTCAAGCCTTGGAATGGTATACTACTTGGTGATTTGAAGAGTTGGTTTTGTTTCCGGATGTATAAATAGATCAATGAAAGAGTTAGAACCACCCTACAACCAATGAAACTGTGGTATACAAGCGTGGGACATACAAGAACAGAGTTTCACATGGTTTTGTTTTCCAGATAGATAGAGAGATAGATGACAAACGATGAAAGCTAATGAACATTAGATGGTGCACTTCACAAGGGTTTGTTTTCTGAGTGTCTTTATAACTAATAAAGAGATAAGATGAGATATTGAATCTTCTCTTGTCTATAATAATACATTAGAAGGTCTGATTTCTTAATTATGTGGCGGGACAATAAGTTGCCTACCAAGAGAACATGAATGACACATTCATGTTCAAAGGACATAATCTCATGGGATGGAAACTTAAATTTGATTGAAATGTAAGTGTGACTAACCTGTCAGACATCCATGTGGATATCTCTACAAGAACTTCAGCTACTTCATCGAACCACTACCATCAGATGGGGCCTTATGAGGTTGAAATGTGGGGCAAGACATGACAAACCATGTCTCAGTACATATTAGCTACGCTTCTCTGAGCCTGAAAAGACAGGTTAGTTATCTACTTATCTTAAAGTGGTATAAATCTATAAAAAGAAGTCCCCAAACCCTTAAACCACATAAGAACTTCTCATATCTTCTTCAGGAAACAGCAAGATCTTTCTCTCTGTAATCATCTTTAAGTACAAAATAAAAAAAGGAAAAGATAAACACATACCCATCAAATGGTTTAATGGCTTTCAGAGTTCCTCGTGTGCTGCAATCAATGCAATTCTTCCGGCAAGCGAAACTGTTTGCAACCTCAAAGTCTGCTGATGTTCCAAAGGGATACTTTGCAGTGTATGTTGGGGAAAGCCAAAAGAAGAGATACGTGGTTCCGATATCGTTCTTGAGCCAAGCATCGTTTCAAAATCTGCTAAGAAATACAGAAGATGAATTTGGGTTTGATCACCCAATGAGTAAACTAACGATCCCCTGCAGTGAAGAAACTTTTGCAGCTTTCACCTCTAGTCTCCAAAACACACATTTTACTCTATAGATTATTCTTGTTAGACAACATCTTGTACATATATAAAGCTCTCCCACAAGACTAATGTAACATTTTTCCTCGCTTTTCAGCGAGTTGTAAAAGATCTCAAGCTCCTAACAAATCAAAGAACATGTTCTCAAAGTTCCAATATAATCAAACTAAAAAGATGAGATATTGAAGGTTCACATATACTAACAAAGAGCTAATCTTTCTTATTCCACAATTTTAATAGAGCTTCTAAGCGTAAACCAAGTTAGCTTCTCTCTAATACTCAAGACAAGCAACCAAACAAACCAGCACGCAAGAAGAATAAAAAAACCCAAAGTTTCTATAAATTCTTGGGAAGGAAATCTACTTGTAAACTGTTCCTCAGCTTTCAACTAAACGAAACCCTAATAATCGCAATCGGCAACTTTCCCATTGCACTACTCAATTTGACCAAAATACTTCATCTAACAGACAGATATATTGGTAAAACTGAGAAGAGCAAACTGAAAACTGTCGTTTGGAACTTGAGATCTAATCAGAGAACCAAACTGTTCATCGGACGTTCAAAGAGCGAGAGAGAAGAAGAAGTTAATAAGCGAAGAAGACCGAGAAAAGGTCAAGAGATCTGACTTCGCTGGAGAGAGACGCAGGAGATGAAAAAAGGAAACAAATAAATAAAAATGCTTCCTTTATGTCAAAAATAAAATAAAAAAGCTTCCTTTACGTTTTATTTGGTTCAATTCTACTCTCTGTTTCTCTCACAAAGCGCCATGGACGAGATCCAAATTGCTTCACTCCTCAAATCATCTGAGCTTTTCCCAATTCCTCAAGGCCTTAAGCTATCGTATGGAACAGCTGGGTTCCGAGGCGATGCAAAACTGCTTGAATCGACTGTTTACAGAGTTGGGATACTCTCAGCTCTCCGATCGCTTAAGCTCGGATCATCCACCATCGGGCTTATGATCACAGCTTCGCACAACAAAGTCTCTGACAATGGCATTAAAGTCTCAGATCCATCTGGAGGTATGCTTTCTCAGGAATGGGAGCCTTTCGCAGATCAGATCGCTAACGCAGCCTCTCCTCAAGAACTCGTTTCGTTGATCAGAGCATTCGTGGAGAAGGAAGAGATTAAGATCGGTGGGGATAAAGGTGCAGAGGTATGGTTAGGAAGGGATACTAGACCTAGTGGTGAGTCGCTTCTCCGAGCTGCGGAGATCGGAGTTGATTCAGTTTTGGGTTCTGTTGCGGTTGACATTGGGATTTTAACAACTCCGCAGTTGCATTGGATGGTTAGAGCTAAGAATAAAGGTCTTAAGGCTACTGAGAAGGACTACTTTGAGAATCTCTCTACTTCGTTTAGGTGTTTGGTTAATCTTATTCCAATTAGTGGAAACAATAAGTTTGAGATTAGCAAATTGCTTGTAGATGGTGCTAATGGTGTAGGTGGACAGAAGATTGAGGAGCTAAGAGCGTCTTTGAGTAATCTTGATCTTGAGATTCGTAACACAGGTAGAGATGGAGGTGTGCTTAATGAAGGTGTAGGTGCTGATTTTGTGCAGAAAGAAAAGGTTGTGCCTTTAGGATTTGGGTTAAAGGATGTAGGGATGAGGTGTGCGAGTTTGGACGGCGATGCAGATCGGTTGGTATACTTTTACGTTCCTTCAGATTCTACTTCTGATGTAAAGGTTGAGTTACTTGATGGTGATAAGATTTTATCTTTGTTTGCTCTCTTCATCAAAGAGCAACTCAACGTTCTTGATGATGGTAATGAAGGGAAGCAGTCTCGTCTTGGTGTTGTGCAGACAGCTTACGCTAATGGTGCATCCACGGATTACTTAAAGCAGTTGGGTTTAGATGTTGTTTTTGCTAAAACTGGGGTGAAGCATTTACATGAGAAAGCAGCAGAGTTTGATATTGGAATCTACTTTGAAGCTAATGGCCATGGGACTATACTCTTCTCGGAATCTTGCCTATCTTGGTTGGTTACCAAACAAAAGGATCTAACCGCCATAGGTCAGGGTGGTTCTGAAGAGCACAAAGCGGTTTCTAGACTAGTGGCGGTGAGTAATCTGATTAACCAAGCGGTTGGTGATGCTTTAAGTGGAGTGCTCTTGGTTGAAGTGATTCTGCAACACATAGGATGGTCAATACAGAAGTGGAATGAGCTATACAAAGACCTTCCTAGCAGACAGATCAAGGTTGAAGTTCCAGACAGAACAGCGGTTGTGACCACAAGCCAAGAAACCGAGGCTCTGAGACCTTTGGGGATTCAAGATGCTATTAATTCTGAAATCAAGAAGTACTCGCGTGGCAGAGCTTTTATAAGGCCATCGGGTACTGAAGATGTGGTGAGAGTATATGCAGAAGCATCCACTCAAGAAGCTGCTGATTCTTTGGCTAACTCTGTGGCTCAGCTCGTCAAAAGCTTCCTTGGTTCAAGCTAAAGATCCATCTGAATTTCTGCGAGAGAGTGTTAGTGGGTTTTTTTTTTCGTTTTTCTTGTTCATCTCTTAGCTTTCACATCTTTTGTATAACCCAAATGACATGTCCTCCTGTCTTTCTTGTCTGCTTCATGTGATTGACTTTGTTTCTCTTCTAGCTCTTCTGCTCCCTCTCCTCAACGCCATTACTACTTTTCTTTTTAATGAAGCTCTAAGAATAGAATATTCTTATCCTGAAACTGTGCAAGTGAAAGATAGTTGTTAAGGAATCAGTAGCAGCTACTTATAGTAAAACAATGGTGTACTTGAAGAAAGCTTATGGCTTAATCTCTTGCTGAAGGGGAACCTAGATTATGCCTTTGTCTTTCTGCCTTAATTGTCGACAACTTTGTCTGTGACAGCAACTTCACCACCAACCTAGCACAGAATCTTCATTTACGTATACTGTCATGTGTGATCCTATTTGTGTATATGATAAAAGAACCAACTGAACTAGTGACAGAGACTTATTGTTCTGTTGTTGAGAAACTTTAGGTCCCCACTTTTAAGTTGTTATGAAAACCATTTAGACCACAGAGATTAGAGTATACGATGATCACAGAACAAGGAGAAGAGAAACTTGCTGGTCATTATTATTGACTATAGCATGTCTTATCTAAAAAAACATTGAGAAAACAGTCCCTTGTGAATTGCATATGGACTTTGTATTTAGTTTCTTGTCCCACACTCAATTAATTATCTCATTCAAGACAAAATTGCATTAATGCATCTTTTCCAAACGGTGAAGACAGAGCCATGTTCTCTGTTCTAGTGTGTCCGACGCTTCAAGACCACAAGTTCTTAGGATATTTCAGAGATGTTTCAACTCCTTCTTTAATCTTTCTATATATACACACTTAACTCATTCTTTCTATCATCAACCAACAACAAGCAATCCAATAACTTGAATCTGTTTATTCATCATCCGAAGCTTTAAAGAGAATTCAAAAAATTTCAGACAAAAAAAAATAGAAATGGCTTTGGTGAGAAGTCTATTGGGAGCAAAGAAGATTTTAAGCCGCTCCGCCAGAGCAACCTCGGCGGCACCAAAAGGGTTTCTTGCAGTGTATGTAGGAGAGAGCCAGAAGAAGAGATATTTGGTGCCAATTTCATACTTGAACCAGCCTTCATTCCAAGCCCTCCTCAGTAAATCGGAGGAAGAGTTTGGATTTGATCATCCGATGGGTGGCTTAACGATTCCCTGTCCGGAAGATACCTTCATCAATGTGACTTCTCGGCTCCAATGATGATGATCCAACATTTTTTGTTCTTCCTAGTTTAGAAATAGGGATTATTCATTGTAAATAGCTGAGCATTTTTGCTCTTTCTTCTTGAAAGAGTTGTTATAAATGTCATTTTTTTATGGAGCTGACATTATCATATCAAATTTCAAGACATTTTGAAACAATCTTTGAAAACTAAAGACCACAACATTTGAAGAACCTCTATTTATAGTTAAAAATCATGGTTAGACAAAATATAAGTTACCGTATTTATCATCCGATTTTCATTATTAAGATAATAAGGAAACTAATAATCTTGTATTTTAAAAAGAAAAAAAAAATGTAATATTTGGTGTACTTATCTAAAATCTTATTTTTACCCGCTTTATTTTACCAAGTAGATTGAATTAAGTTACGTGCGAAGTAACTGTTTTTTTTTTCCTTTTTTCGTTTTCCTAATGGCCCTTGAAATCAATATACATACACAATATTATAAATACGAGTATACGACGAGACCACTTTTGTTCTATTTGCCTAGCTTCAAGTTTCAGGTTAGAGCTTCAAAGTCTTTAACGCGTTTTTATTTATTCTTCCTACATCTCTTCTCTCTTAACCCATAAGCTTTTTCAGTTTTGTTCTAAAGATCATTCGTTTTGTTTATTGTTAATTATAACATAGATCCTTAAGCTTTTCGTTTGATATATTTGCGTTTCGATCTTTGTCTTGCAGAAGAAGAAAAGAATATGTCGATGGTTGAAAAATACAACGAGAAAGAGCAACAAGAGTTTGTTGGGTTTAGGTTTCATCCTACGGAGCAGGAACTCATCCGCTATTGTCTTGGGCGTAATAAGGTTGCCAAAACATCGAATAAAGTATTAGAGTTAGAAGACAAGACCGATTTATATGCCAAAGAGCCGTGGCGGTTGACTCACACAGAGACAGACTTTTTCGAACCTAACCAGTGGTACTACTTCGTGACACGGACTGGAAAGAGCCGCAAAGTCAGAGGAGAGACGTGTGAGGGACGTTGGAAAGCACTTGGGAAGCTGAGTAATGTCGTATCAGAAGATAAGCGTGAGGTGATTGGGAATAAGAGGAGTTTTAGTTTCTACGTCAAAGGTGAGAGCACCTCGAGTGGTTGGACCATGACGGAATACTATCCCCTTGATGGTGGCTCATTCCAAAATCAAGTTCTCTGCCACCTTAAAAGACCATGATTATGTGAGTCGTCGTTTGGTTAATTTTAGTCAAGAGGATGATGACTTCTACTTCTTATTTTATTTTACTTCAATTCTATGCATGTATAGTTTGAAAGTTCCCTAGTAGTCTTATTTATTTATGAACAAAATTTATATTTAAGGAGAATATCATATGTTTTCTTGTTTATTTATGACATATAGATCATTAAAGTTCTCATGAAGAGTTTTCATAATCGGGACAACATTTATCTTTGTTTTGAGCTGAGGAAAAGACATTGTCTCATCTAAAATGTCTTAACAAGAACCATGATCGTGTCTATTGAATAAAAATATGGCATCCATTTTCAAATATTTTAGAATAACTCTTTCAATAAGAAAGAGAAAAAAAGAAAGAATAAAAATCCTCTATTTACAAGGAACAAGTCTATCTCTAACTCGGAAGATGTACAAATGTTGGATAATCATCATCGTTGGAGCCGAGAAGTCACATTGATGAAGATATCTTCAGGACATGGTATCGTTAAACCACCCATTGGGTGATCGAACCCAAACTCTTCTTCGGATTTACTGAGAAGAGCTTGAAACAAAGGTTGGTTCAAGTATGAGATTGGCACCACATATCTCTTCTTCTGGTTCTCTCCTACGTACACTGCAAGAAACCCTTTTGGTGCCGCCGAGGCTGCTCTTTTACTCATGGAAGCAGCTGCGGTTGAGCGGCTTAGAATCTTCTTTGCGCCCAATAGACTTCTCACCAAAGCCATTTTTGTATGAAAAGTTTTGAATTCTTTTGAAGCTTAAGATGGATGAAGAAAACTCTAGTTATTTGATATATTGCTTGTTGCTGGTTGATGATAGGAACAATGGGTTAAGTGTGTATATATAGAAAGATCAATGAAGGAGTTGAAACATCTCTGAGAAAAATCATTGAAACTTGTGGTATTGAAGCGTGTGGGACAGACTAGACACTAGAACAGAACTCACATGGTTCTGTCTTTACCATCTGGAAAAGATGCATTAATGAAATTTGGTCTTGATGAGATAATTAATTGAATTTGTAGCAAGAAACTAAAAACAAATTCCATATGAAGTTCACAAGGGACTGTTTTTATAAGATACGACATGCTATTGTCAATATAATAAGGCCCAGCAAGTGTCTTTTCTTCTGTGATGATCATATTTCTCTCATCTCTGAGGTGTATTTTAATAAGACTTTGAAGTGGGGACCTGAAGTGGCTCAACATAAGAACAACAAGTGATCTCTTTCATTCTTCTTTGCATTTATAATATAGACATGGAGAAAAAAATTGTGAAGTGGTGAAAATATGTTTGTTAGCTCCAGGGTGGTTTGAAGTCTGCAGACTGCATGTATGTTCTTTATTTAGTTTTCTCTAACGAAAGATTATGTATGACATTCATAATAATGGTGCATTTGAAGAAAGTTGTTAATGTTATACCTTGTTCTCTGGCTTAAGAAGGCACTTGGCTCTGCTTTAATCAAAGCGCATGCCTTTTGCTTCTTGTCTCAAACTCTGACTTTATCACGAACCAACATGGCCCCTCTATTGAACAACTTTGACTACCGCACAAGAATCTTCTTTAACTAACTTTCATGTGTGATTCTATTTGTGGATATAATGAAAAAGAAAAGAACAACTTTACCAGTGACGGAGACTTGTTGTTCTGTTGTTGAGAAACTTCAGGTCCCCACTTATAAGTTGTTATGAAAACCATTTAGACCACATAGATTAGAAAATAGGATGATCACAGAACATGGAGAAGAGGAACTAGCTGGTCATTATTATTGACAATAGCATGTCTTATCTAAAAAAAAACATTGCGAAAACAGTCCCTTGTGAATTGCATATGGAGTTTGTTTTTAGTTTCTTGTCCCACACTCAATTAATTATCTCATTCAAGACAAAATTGCATTAATGCATCTTTTCCAAACGGTGAAGACAGAGCCATGTTCTCTATTCTAGTGTGTCCGACGCTTCAAGACCACAAGTTTCAAATGATTTTTCAAAGAGGTTGCAACTCCTTCGTTGATCTTTCTATATATATATATATACATACTTAATTCATTATTTCTATCATCAACCAACAACAAGCAAATCCAATAACTTGAATCTTTTCATACATCATCAGTTCAGAAGCTTCAAAAGATTTCAAACTTTTCAGACCAGAAGAAATAGCAATGGCTTTGGTGAGAAGTCTATTGGGAGCAAAGAAGATTCTAAGCCGTTCCACCGCAGCAGCCTCGGCAGCACCAAAAGGGTTTCTTGCGGTGTATGTAGGAGAGAGCCAGAAGAAGAGATATTTGGTGCCAGTCTCATATTTAAACCAGCCTTCATTCCAAGCTCTTCTTAGTAAATCCGAGGAAGAGTTTGGATTCGATCATCCAATGGGCGGCTTAACGATTCCTTGTCCGGAAGATACATTCATCAATGTGACTTCTCGTCTTCAATGATGATGATCAAACATCTTTTGTTCTTCCTATATAGTTTAGAAATAGGCTTATTCATTGTAGATAACTGGAGCATGTTTGCTCTATCTTCTTGAAAGAGTTGTTCTAAAAGTTTAGAGAGTGAATACCATTTTTATGCTAAAGACACGATTCATGTCAATACATTTTGGATCGATCGATCATTGAAAAAGAAAGACAAAACACCAAACCAATTGAAGAACTATTTCTACTATAATTGATTATGAATAAATAAGACTAAGTGGACTATTAGGCATCCGGATCCGTGGCGCAATGGTAGCGCGTCTGACTCCAGATCAGAAGGTTGCGTGTTCGATTCACGTCGGGTTCAAATCCCCGAACATTTAATCCGGAATTCTTTTTTTTATTATTTAACCGAAAGTTTTGGTTTAAAGTATAAAATAGTTCAAACAAAAACCATAGGGTTTTGAAGAAAGTATTAATTAGGGTTTGAAGATCGATCCACTATGGATTCAGAGGAAGAGAAAACGGGAGAGATTTACGGAACATCACAATCTTCCTCGCTGATACAAGGTATTTTTGAGCAAGCTGCCATAGATAAACAAGAGAAGAACATGGGAGAAATCCAGCAGAGAGCAACACATGATGAAGAAGAAGAAGAGGAAGAGTACAGATCTCAACCAGACCCGATTCCACTCGATCTAACCTTGGAGATACTCTCAAGACTTCCTGCAAAATCTATTGTGAGGTTTCTCTGCGTATCAAAGCTCTGGTCTTCCTACACTACACTTCCAAGTTTTATCAGCTCATTCGCGAGTCGGCCACGGCGTCTTGTGCTCACCTTCTTGAAATATAAAAAGCGATTCATTTTCTCGTTCCCTCAACACGAGAATACTGACGGTTCTTATTCTCCGTTCTACAGTTATGAGATGAAAAACGCAAACTCTTGGAGGCGGAACTGCAGTTATTATCCATCTCAATCCGTCCAGGGCTTTATTTTCTTCAAAGGAAACGTGTTTTGGAACCCAACCACGCAACAGGTTTTACAGTTACCAAAGCCCACAAGAAAACTCCGGTTTTGGGGACATACTTATTTAGGATACGATCCATTGGAGGGTAAATACAAAATTCTGGTCATAAACTCCCAACAGCATCGGATTCTTACATGGGGAGGAGCTCAATGGAGATTAATACCCAATGGTTTCCCTTCGCATTTTCCTGGTATATACTTAGGTTGCGTTGATGGAGTTCTCTATTATGAAGCCTTTTTTGTTATTGGTGGTGAAAGCTGTATAATGAGCTTTCATGTCGGATCTGAAAAGTTCAATCCTATACATTTTCCCGAGGGTATAAGTTCAAATTTGTATAGTTTTATGATAGTACCTTATGAGGAGGGAAGGTTAGCCTTAGTTGGTACTACATATTTCCCTAATATATCTGTTAAGCTATGGGTTTTGGAAGATGCAGATGGACACGAATGGACGTGTAAAAGCTTTACCTTACCTCCTAGGACTAGGAGAGGATGGAATAACCTTGAATTAAAGGGTGTCAGCGATGCTGGTGAGCTTGTTTTTACACCAATGGTTTTGACAGACTCGTTTTATGTTTTATATTTCGATCCAAGGAGAAACACTATTAGAGAAGCCTTGTTTCAAGGAATTTTTGGTGATGAATTCGGATGCCGTTACAGACTTGGTGACAACAGTAAATACAGCAGTACATTCAACGTGGATGTGTTCCCAAATCACATGGAGAATTTCGTGTCTTTGTTGTAAAGTAGCGAGCGCCCTTCATCGCTCAAATTCTCTCTTTAATGCTTTTTTGCACTTTCTTTGTTTTTCCCTTTCAACGACACCTCAAATTTATGAAACTTCTCTATGTCTTTGATTTTTCTAGTGAAATTTATTAAGTTGAATCCATCCCAACATGTTTTTTTTTTCGTGTTACCATCTTCATATATATAACCACTATTGCATATATTAGTCCTTAATATCCGAGACTGGTATGGTCTGTTTCTAGCATTTGTTAAGTGCGCCACTTTTCCTTCTTCATATTGAAGATCAGGACAAACGCAACCAGATAATCACAACCAAGAACCATACGCATATGCAGGCAACGATCATAAGCAAACCCTGATCATGAAGTCTCCTTTATCTTATGGTTGCTCTTCTTTTTGGATACTCATTCATTTATCACGTTACAACAATACAGCGTTAGCATCTGGATGACATAACCACGTAAAACACTCTTTTTATGCGTCTCACTCTTACATAATAAAGTGAGTTTCTTTATTATTCAGGTTCATGTTGGTACATCATATTTTTAAATAATACTAGGTTATTAACCCGCGTTATGCGCGGGTATATCTATTGCAATCAATTTAAAATATTTTTGGGCATAGTAATCATTCAAGTCGCAATACATTGAAAGTTTTACACAAAAGTTCTATAATGATTTTTTAATTTATTTTCTTAACACAAATATTTTGAATATCATTTATGTTGTTTAAAAGAGAAATAAAAAGTAAAACTTATGTAAGTAAAAAAAAATTTATAAATATGTTGGTAACATTTTTAGTTTCAAAAATTTCAGATAATTATTTGAGAATTTTTGAAAAATGCATCTTTCCCCATGTCCCACAAAAGAGAAAGAATATGATTTGGTATCTCTAACCGAAAGTTTTGGATTAGAAATCTTAAGCCTAAACCAGTTCATACAAAACCGGGTAGTGTTTTGCATGTTTTATTTTTGCTAAAATGCCTTACCACTTAAACTCTATAAAACATTCTCAATACTGTCAAATCAACTATTTTCGCAAGTGAATTTGCTAAATAATTTATAAACAGTTTTCAAACTTTGACATTCTATCTCATGTGAAGAAGAGTGGGGTATCTTAGATCTGGTTGAAAATTAAAATTAATTTTAATCGAAATTTTGAATATCGAGTTACCAGAAAGAGGAAAAAGATATTATCATAGAGATTCCAACTTCTGTCACATTATTATCCTATAAATAACAACATCACATTATCTTCAGAAATTACATTGACACGTAACGCATGAACTATGGATTATATGCACGTTACATATACCCCACCATCTCATACAATGCATCTGTTCTGAATTCTCAAAAGTTTGATCTGGTTAGCGTAGATTGAAAAGTAAATAAAATTATATAATTCAAGTAATAAATTGGCTGTATCTCTGTAAAGAGTAGTTAAGTTAAGTGGAGAGTAAATGAAGTAAATTAGTCACTGTCATTGTAGTAAATCGAATTACTAAAAGTAGTAAGTTTTTCTTTTTGCGTGGCTATGAAGTCATAAAATCAGAGAGACTGATAAAGAGAGAGAGAGATTAGAGTATAGGAAGATCACAGAAACTGAGTCATAAAATCAGAGAGAGAAATTGATTCATTAAGAGAGAGAGAAGTTGTAGAGAGAGAGTGGTTGAAGAAAGTGAGAGATGATGAACAGAGTTTTTGGTGAGATGATTGATGATGCAGAAAAACCCGGATTCTTCAAGATCCTTCGAAGGGGAGATTTGTCGTCTGAAATCATGGTAATAACATTCTTGATTTCCCCATGGGTCTGATCTCTTTACTTTTTTCTTTTTCCTTGTCGTCGTCTCATGAACTTAGGTTTGTGTGTTCTTGGTGAGAATTTGCTCTGTTTTTTTTTTTTTTTTTTTTTCCGTTTCCTTGTTGCGTTCATGTGTGAAATGATCAGACCAAATCGATTAAGGTCACAAAAGGTTGAAACTTTGGCCTCAATGTGCTTTTGTGGATGTGGAAATTTTCAGTGATTGTTACTGAAGTTGTGAAATTGCACACTTCTTTCTTATTTTATAAACAAATCTTGCTCTTTGTGTACAGAGAGGGATTCCTCTAAACTTCATCAAAAGCATCTCGGAGGAGGATTTATCGGCTAACATTGTGTTGAAAGTTTCATGGGGAAGCTCATGGACAATCAGAATTTCTAGAAACCTATGCTTCTACTTCATGGAGAAAAAGGGATGGGATCAGTTTTTGAGTGACAATGATTTGGGCGATAACGAGTTCCTTACCTTTACGCACAAAGGACATAGGTGTTTTAGTGTTGACATCTACCAGATAGACGGCATGGAGCTGCTTAGGCCACGCAAATCTGCACCTACCGTTGCTTCTAGTTCCGGTAAATTGTTCTCATATCTATGTGGTTTGCTTTTGTGATGCTTATGGGAAAAGAATAATTAAGAAGACAAGTCTTGAATCACTTTTGTGGTTGAATTTGATCAAAACAGGTCTGAACAAGACAGAACAAAGGGAGAACATGTTTGAGCACTCTTCGTCTGAATCAAGCTATCTTGGTCTCAAAACAGCTGAATCAACAGGAAGAAGACAAACTGAGAAATCAAAGAAGAAGAAGAAGATGAAGGTGGAAAGTATTAGTGACGGTTCTGAAGACGACACTCTTATTGTTCCGGAATTTACCATCACTATAAAGAAGTCATACCTCATATTCTTGGTAAGATATAGGCACAATGTTATATTGGTTTATGTAAATATGAGAGTTACTGATCCAAAAAGAATTTTATGATTTTTTCAGGGGATCCCAAAGATGTTTGAGCAGTTGCATATGCCAAAGGAGACAACAATGTTCAAGATTCATGATCCGGAAAGGGAAACGTCATGGGATGTTATGTATAAGTTCATTAATAATAAGCAATCAAGATTCTGTGCTGGATGGATCCGTTTGGCTAAAGATTTAGGTTTAACGATTGGAGATGTTTGCACCTTCACGCTCGTCAAGCCTACCGAGATGGTTGTTACAGTCACCAGAAGAGAGATCAATCTCTGAAACTTTAGTTTAATATGTTAGCAGAACCCATCTTGATTACATTGTTTCTCTTAAAGACTTTTGTATTAGCACTACTTGGATACAATGGTTCTTCTTTCCGGTTCGGAATTAATTCGGTTTAATATAAATAGTTCCGGTTCAATTTTGTTTTACTTCTTTTAAAACTCTTAACCGGAACACAATTCAATTTAATCCGATCGATTCATCAATCACATCAGTTCCAAAACACAGAAGCGATGATGGAAGCTCCTAGAGGCAATCTCAGAGCGGTGGCTCTTATCGCCGGGGATAAAAACGTCCGAGGATGTCTTCAGTTCATACAAAACATTTCCGGTGATCTGTCTTTATCAGCGTGGAATTTTGTAATTGATGAAGATATTTTTTTATTTCACTCAATTGAGTTTTTTTGGGTCTGTGGTGTGTTTTGTGTGCTTTGCAGGGACTACTCATGTTACAGGGAAGATCTCAGGACTCTCTCCTGGCTTCCATGGATTTCATATTCACTCTTTTGGGGATACTACAAATGGCTGCATCTCTACTGGTTCGTCTCTGTCTTTGTTACTGTACATTTTGAGATTAAAATTAGATGATTTTGTTGTTGGTTTGTTGTGTACAATTGTGGTTCTGCTGAGTTTTATTAGCCTTCTGATGAATTGGATTTTTTTTTGGTAGCTTGTTCTACTTACAAGTTCTTAAGAATCTTCATCTGAAACTGAAAAGAGTAATCTTGCTTGATATAGGTGTAACTGTATTGGTTTGGATCAGATTTTAGATTGGCTCCTAGTGTTTTCAAAGAATTAGCTCAAAGAACGATTTTAGATAACTTGACCTTGGTGTAATTGGATTGGTTTGGATCAAATTTAGTTTCCACTGGCTCTTAGTGTTCCCAGAGAATTATCTCAAGGAACCATTAAGATAGCTGATAGCAGAACCAGAAACCAACCTTCGTGTCTCTTTGTCAGCTATAGATGCTTGCTTTTACTGGTTTTTCTTCTTTGATATATATATATAGCTGAGTTCTCATGGAAATGTTAACTTTCAGGACCTCACTTCAATCCATTAAATCGAGTTCACGGACCACCAAACGAGGAAGAGCGTCATGCAGGCGATTTGGGTAACATTCTTGCAGGATCAGACGGTATAATCTTTGTTCCTTTGTTATCTTCATAGTTTTTGTGCCCTTTGAATAATGATGCTAGTATTTTTGGTTGAGACTTGTTTTCAGGTGTTGCTGAAATCTCAATCAAAGATAAACAGGTAAACGATTCCCTTCTTTAACCATTTAATCTTGACATTTAATAAACATTTACATTTGTTCGGTTGGTTTTGCAAGCCCCAGCACACACTTACCATTTACCATTTCCCACTTATCTCGTCTTCTCTCTGAATTCACAGATACCGCTTAGTGGGCAGTATTCTATACTCGGGAGGGCGGTTGTTGTACATGCTGACCCTGATGACCTTGGGAAAGGTAGGAACTGTTATAGTCTTTAGTTATAGCTCAATGTCAGTATATGCAAAGTGAGTTGTAGAAATTTAAGGGTAGAACCTCAAGACTGTAGTTTCATGTAGCATTCATCAAGTACTTGGCATAGTTCTTAAAGAACCACGATCTCTTGGTGATTGTTACTGTGCAGGAAGGCACAAGCTTAGCAAATCAACGGGAAACGCAGGCTCGAGAGTTGGATGCGGTATTGCTACGAAGCTAAGATCTTTGGAAAATATATAGATAACGCCATTTTCTCTTGATTCACTCTAGTTTTTGATGTTGAACCAGGTATAATCGGACTTCAATCATCTGCCGAAGCTAAACTATAAATGTTGAGATCAAAGGACTATCCAGACCAGTGCCACACTCTTTTTCTAATCTGTAGATGTATATTAAAGACCAAAATGCGAAGTGAAATTGTATATTGACATATACTGTTACTGTTTAAGACTCTAGTCATAATGTAAACCAGTACTCGATCTCAAGTTTCTTTGAAAATGAATCCTTGCAAGTTTTTAACAGAAACCATTGAAGGTGACAAGATCTAGAAACAATAAAACGACTGAACACCTACTGACACAGAAGCAGCCGGGTTTTCTTTTTCTGAAAGTGTAAGCCTCCGGTACAGTATGGTATTGGATACAGGGTTCAATCCAGATATCTTCCCAGGGTTGCAGAAGAGCTTCCCAAATCTTCACCACGTTACATGATACAACCGTCCACTTCAGTTTATCCTCTCAGCCATGTGTTTCTGTAGGAAGAGTTGTCGCGAAGAGAAGCATCATGGGGCTTGTATTCCATGACATATGCGTGAGGTAACTTCAAATGCCGCTTGATTGAGTCTCTCAAACCCATCACTGCCTGTTAACAGAAAACATTGCACTATGTAAGTACCAAACAAAAGTAACGCGAGAAAGACGGTTCTTATTGCTAATAGTTATCTCACCTTATGATCAGAAGCATTGCGATTCCATACACTAATGATGTCCTCATTGAAACGGACACTCAGTACTGCCCCACAGATGTTATCAGCATCGTCAAGTTGGTCACCTACCAACGCAAGAAGCTGAAGAAACAAGTCAATGGATGAGTATAAAAAACATTCTCAGATACAAAAACCTCGACACCAAGTATGAGTGATGGACAATAAAGAACATTTACAAAAAAATTCCTTTTGAATGAAGTAGAAAGGGTGTCAACACTCAAAAGAAGTGTCCACAAGAAAATAAACTCACCAGATCCTCCCAGAAGCGAGCAGATACAACTTTAGAGAAACGTATTATCCACTTTCCTCCATTGCAGTTGGCACCATCCTGTAGGAGATGAATTAAGCTAGTTTAATTGGTTTGTTGTAAGAGATGAAACTTTCGAGAAACCTTTGTCATGTAAATTGTTTTCTTTTTTATTGTCGATGATACACATAGGAACAAACACAAGCAAATGGAAACACCTACCTCCCACAAGGGGCGAACTCCATCCTTAAAGAAGTGAAGATCTGTTGGACTAGGCAAGAGAGAAGACCGAGCAAGGTGACAGTAGCAGGCCCAAAACCCTTCAACCTAAGGTTACCAAAGCCAAATCTCAGAAATGAACAGTATAATAAACTTGTGAACCACTTCAAGAATGGACTTCCATTAGTATATATTTGAGCTTACCGTGCTGAACTCCACAATCTTCTTAATGTTATCCTCATAAGATGTCTGGTTCCGAACCCCTGGTGTGCGACGGGTGTACCATATTGCATACTTGTACTGCACATTCCCAAAATATATAAACGTACAGCCACAGAACCAGTATCTGAACTTAACAAAATGGTATCAACGATCTCATTTCCTCTAAATCAATCTGACTCGTTCTTAGCTAAAATCAGTACCACAAAATCTGAAAATCCAACTAGAGTATATAATCCTATAACATTTGAGCTAACACACATCTAATCAAAGTCGCGAAACCTAATCTGAAAACACAAAAACTCTAACAAACATCGATTTAGAATCCGAATCTTCCACTACTACCCTAACCCCAGCTATAAGCCGTCATCTATAAAGCTCGACGCACGAGGATCAAAGTTTCAGCTAATTTCAGATTCAAATTGGGGAAAAAAAAATCAATCGACACTAGGGATTAAGAGAACAAACCCGTAGAGGATGGAGACCATCCTTGAGCTCACGAGAGCGGCGTTCTTCAGAAACAGAGTCGGTAACATAGTGAGACTTGATAGTGTCCATGTTTCCAGAGTCCCTGATCTCCTCGTCCCTCCTATCGGCAACCTCCATTTTTGTTTTTCTTGATTTGAAGGAGCTTTCACGCGTTCATTCGTGCTTCAAAGCCCTAAAAAAAATCTAATCAGGAAGAAAGAGGAGAAGAGAAGAAAGAAACAAACTCTTTTTTTCTACTTCTCCGTCAAATACAACATTGAAGGTCAAATCCTAAAGAAAATGCTAATTAATGGGCCTTACTGGGTCTCAGTAATGGGCCTTATTGGGTCTAACTAATGGGCCTTTGATTTTCCCAATTTTTTTTTTTTTTTTTTTTTTTTTTTTTTTTTTTTTTTTTTTTTTTTTTTTGGGGACAGTATCAGTGAGTCGTTGGTGTTGTTATTACATAAACTAATTTAACAGCAAGGACATATGTATGTTTAAGAACACATGCACCTATCACACGGCAAGATAAGTGGTGTAATAAGTGGAGAAAAAAAAGAAAAAATAAAAAAGAAAAGAAAAAGGAAGGTGACGACGACTGAGAGATTTGTCAAAAGAAGAAGAAGAAGAAATTAAAAAAAAAAAGAATCGATCTTTGGCGTTCTCCATCTGTATGTATGTTTCTGCAAAATCAAGTGACAATAAATACTTTTTTTCTCTTTTTGTTTGTGAATGGATCTGAGACTTTCCCCCAAATTTATATTTCTGAGAAAGAAGACATTTTTAATTTCCCCATCTGTAGTTTTCTCTTATAAAAGTTATTTTCTTTAAGCTCTCGTTTTGCTCAATCTAAGGTTTTCCCTTTTGGTTTGATCTCGTAGCTTTTCTCCTTCAATTTCAATCTGATTTCACCTTTGATTTTGTGAATTGTTAAAAAAAAGTTTCTTGTGTGGATTCTGTATCTTTTGCTGTAGATTTAGGTTTTCTGATTTGATGAATTTGTGGGTCTCCGTATTCCTCTTCTCTGCGATAGCTGGATTAAGCGTACCTTGTGGGTTCGCTTACGTTGACGATTACGATCACGACTTGGTTGTGTTCCGATCCGGCATCGAGCAGAAATGTCCTCGCTCTCTTTATCCGACCCCTCCTCTCGAGGTACACGTCTTCACACTTGTAACAATTTCTATGATTTGTACGTCTTTTAAAATTTTCGATTGGATGTGGGATGCTTTGCGTTAGATGTGAAGATCCGTGAGTTGGGTTTGTAAAGTAGTAGAAGAGGTTGTGATTTCATCTCTTGAGAAATTCAGATGATAAACTCTTCCATAAATGTGCGAGGAAAGAGCCCTCCTTTTTACTTGTTTGGCATGTCCCTTTAGTGTTGTGGGTGGAGTTAATTGTATCTTTCGTTATGCAAGCGTAAGCTCTTACCAGTTCATACAAGTACTTTAGGAGAATGAATGGTATAGGCTTTGTAGCTTTGCTCCACTATTTTATCGAGGTTAGTAGGTCTCTGAGGGTTTTGCCTTTTTCATTTTCTTTACCTATTCATAACGGTGGAGTTCTTTACTATCATAGGAAGCTGATAGAAATATGTTGTCAGGAAATTTGTGTCTTTGTTTAGGAAGGACTATTCTATAACTATGCTTTATTTGTGACCTATCAATGATCAGACTTTGTTGTTTCTTAGAGATATTTAGGATCTCTTTTATCTCAAGACTGCAATATATGTAAAGTTCTTTAACACTGGTCTTTCTTCTACCAACACAACTTCATCATGTAATATCTGCACATTCTTAGTCAGTTGCAGCAAATATGATATAACATATGTGTTTGATTCTATATCGGGTGTGTGGACTTGGATCTGTGCTTGCTTTTGTAACTCAACAAGTATCAATATTTGTATTTCTGCTAATGCAGGTAGATGGAGACTTGCTAGACAGACTCATGGATGCAAACCATGGATTTACTTATACATCCATACTATTTTATACCAAACGGTGCCAGTTTTCACGTGCAGTACGCCCCAAGTTTGATGTTCTGAGTTCAATGTTTCCTCACATTAAGCACCTGGTTGTTGAGCAATCTCAGGCTTTACCATCGTAAGAAGTTTCTTCGTCTATATAATTTTGTGTATAATTCCATTTGCATCTTATCAGACATATTGAGGCCAGGGATCATTTGAATCACTTACGATAAGAAATTTGGGTGTTAATATCTTACTTGCAGAAGAAAAGAATGATTTTTAGTTGCATGTCAGATTTTTTAATACTTACTTGCCTGTAATCAGTGTTTGACCCTACAGTTGGTAAAGTCTCGTCTTAGTGAGTTAGTTTTACCAACACATGACAAATAAGGTAACAGAAAATGAATGACGCTTTCTATTTGGGTGATCATCAAATGTAGATTAGTTAGTTTGTTGTCCTATAACCTTTTTAGCCTTATGAAGTTTATTTCATGAGTAGGTCATCCTCCAAAATACCAAATGTTTTAAGCCTTTTCTTTCTGGCATCTTCTTTGGTCCATGTTAATTGATCTCATGATTTTCACTATTGCAGCGTCTTTTCTAGGTATGGTATTCATAGCTTACCGTCAATCCTGATGGTGAATCAAGCAGTGAAGGTGCGATACCATGGTCAAAAGGATCTTGAATGTCTGGTTCAGTTTTACAAGGAAACAACAGGTGAGAGCGTGTGCTTCATGAAATGCGAGACTGGCGTCTCTGTTTATACTTCTTCTCGTATTTTCAGCTGTATCCCTCGAAGAGACATGAATGGCTGGGAAATCACTTAATTCAACTTTTGTTTTAACTAGCTCTGCTTGGTGTATCTCTGTGGCTTTTCAGGTCTTAAACCTATCCAGTATATTGATGAAGGTGAACCAACAAGCTTGGAAACCGATGGTGACCTGATCACATGGCTACTCAACGGGTCATCAGTCAAAGAAATAGCAGAAAGAGATCCATATATGGTACTTGCATTGATGTTTCTGTCTTTGAAACTGGCAATTTTGATCTTCCCCATCATGGGATCACGCTTGAAAACATTATGGGCAATGTATGTTCCGCATCTGAGCTTGGGAATACTTGGGGAGACTAGCCAACTGTTTGGCCGTGCCCTGCACATGATAGACGTGAGGAGGCTATGGATGAAGCTGAGACTCACCAAAACAAGAAACTTTCAAGAAAGGGCAAAGAACGCACTTGCATCGGTCTCGCTAGGAAAATCATCATCACAATCAGCCTAAAAGGGTGATTTCAGAAATACTTCGTTGTCGATGAGTTTAGTTTAGATTACTTTACTTTCTGTGAGAGTTCCTTTACTGACATGTTTCTGTGACTTTGGAGTTCCTTTGTCCTCTGTATGTAAGTCATGTTTTGCTTCATTTGTGAATATTTTTCTTCCTTTTTTGAATATTCTTGTTCTGGGTCTACTTCGTTTTGCATTACATTTTGTCTTGTATTGATTATTAATGGTTTGGTTTAAGTGGTGTTAGAGGTGGACACTTGGGTCGTATAAACTTGTCCGACTTGTGGATCACTCTGGTTCACATGTTGAAGTTTCGTTTTCCTGTCGTTTTAGCGTGTGTGCATGACAGTTGAATCTTTCTATTTAGATATTTTCAGTTTCAACTTAGGAATCCTGAGTTAGTTGAGAAGCTTATACAAATATGATTCTTTAGTTTATTACGAATTTAGATGGTTTAAGACTAAGCTTAATTCCACATGTAAAATAAAGCACAATATCAAAGAAAGCAATCTTAGGAAACAAAGAAGTGAAAGAAAAAAGTAGAACAAATGTTGATATGTTATGAACGGTTATTTGAGTCTTTTTATTTGCACTTTGATTTTGCAATGACTTTGTTTCCAGAAGTTACAAAATCAAACAAAAATATTAATTTTTGCCAACTTTTTATTAACACTTATAGATTGACTTGGTTTGTATAGATAAACTTACTAATCTTTTTTTTTTTTGTCAAAAATAAACTTACTAATCTAATATCTACCATTATTTATTTATGTTATCATTTATGTTAGAAGGATCATATCAGGATGATGGAAAATTTATAATAATAAGAAAAATAAATGATTATAGGTGTTCTTTAACGACTTCTGCATATGTTACACTTGTTAAATGAAAAATTCGTTGCTTTTGCCATGAATAATTCACTAGTAATTGCGAGCAAGCAACCTCCACTAGTATCTGTTTTATCATTTTCCTCCCTAGAAAAGGACTTTAAACTTGTGACTTGTATAACACATCATCTTCTATTTTTCTTCGATCTTTTCGTATTTTGGTTAATTACAAAAGTTTGGTAGTTTACTTAAATGTAAGGAAAAAGCACCGAAAATATATGAATAACATTCATGTGTTGGTATCAAGTTTGTGCTTGAAGTCTTGTCCTCTCTAGGTCTCTCTATCTAGAAACATCAATAAAAGTTACCTATAAACTTTGTGTTATTTTATTAGAAATTTAAATACCTCCCTAGGTAGACGTCTTAATCTTTAAACTTATAAACTCGAAACTACCATTCAGTTTTCAATTGCAAAATTTAGTACGAAAGATTCTTCATAATCATTATCTAACTAAAATCAAAGGGAACAAATAAAATATCAAAGGAGAGAAGGGACCTTGTCAAAGAAGACAATCGATACTTGTTAACGTGGCGGGTCCTAAAAAATGGCAACATCTTCTTTTGTCACTTCATGCGTAGATAAGCTCTACATGACTTATCTCGCCGCCCACGCCTTCATCAAATACATTAGCTTTATATTTCCACAGTTTCACCAATATAGTAGTATAAAATTAATACAAGGTTATTTACTATCTTTGCAAGTTATTAGTATGTTTTTTTAGCTAAGAGAAACATTATGAATTTTGGTTGTAAGTTTGAGGGTGAAATAGTGATATGCGTTTTGTCGGTTGAGTGTATTTTTGACTTCTCAATATACCAATCATACTTTTATATTTTAACATGGTTAAAATAACGTTTAGCTTAATTATTACATCTATTTAAATATCTACGCAATATACATACATATATGCATCTTCTTTGAACAATTCTATTGAATAATTATCATTTTTAAAAATCACTAATTGCCGACAACCAAAAAAATCACTAATTAATAGTTTTATAACTTAATGTAGTTTAACAGTGACTACACTAGATGCGCGCGTCAATCTCGCTTATACCTACTCCCATAGTTAAATCAACCATTTAAGAGTTTCCGTCTCTTCTTCTTACTCTTAATGCTATGATCATCTATTTAAGGATCTAGAAACCTCTTTATAACGACGATGGAGAGAGGTCTCTCCTCAAAATTACCAAAACTCTATTAGTTCCAATAAGTTGAAAAGAAAGAAAAAAATATACGCTCACCCAAACAAAAACTTTTCTAAAAACCTCTTTTTCTAAAACCCTAATCGGAGAAATCAATCAACAAAGTAGGAGGGAATGGATCTAGAAGAGTGGGAATTACTCCCTAGAAACAACTACAAGGGTCTCAATCTTGATCTTGATCTCGATCATGACGAGGATCATGAAGCCAAGAAGATGATGAGAAACACCGAGAAAAGCTTCGACAATGATTACTACATCTGCCCTATACAAGATCCTGTCGGAAAAACAGAGCTTCTTCATGAGAGATCTAGCGTGGTCCCCACACAACTCCTCCATATTCCCATAACTTGGGAACCTTTATCCCCCGTGGACGACAAAGATCACAAGAAGAAGTACCCGGATCCGGATTTCTCGGAGCCAGACCCGGAACTTTTGACGGAGTCTCTTCCGTCGCCGAGAATAACCTTCAAGAAAATGAAGGAAACCGAATTTGCCGACATGAAACTAGACTCACCACCAGCGAGGTTCACGAGTCCCCTGCCTCAGCAGAACGATGAGAAACATTCCGAGTCAGGAGGGGAGTACTATGATGAGATCGTGGGATCAGATGTTAAAGAGAGTAGTGACTTGAGTAGCAAGAAAGAAGTTGTTTGGGACGAAGGTAAAAATATGAATTTGTGGAAGAAGGGTCTCAATGGAATTGGAGCTATATGTTCATTTGGTGTTGCAGCTGCTGCTGCCACCATCTGTGTCTTCTTCCTTGGACACAACGGTAGCGTCCAAGGTTGTCGTAACAAGAACCAGATCCTCAGGTTCCAGATTTACTCTGATGATAATAAGGTAACTTCTTACACTTAATTATGATTCATATTTCAAGTTGAATTGTTTCAAAAATTTATCTAGATTGACATTACTGTGTTTAGTGTTTCTAATGTAAAAGATTTAGGTGCTTTGATAATGAACTACAATCCGATGAATCCTTATTCACAAAAAAAATAAAAGAAGTAATATGAGATTTTTTTTTCTATTTTGATAAATGAAAACTATACAAATGGTGATTAAGATTAGCAAACTTCTTTTAGCTAGTGGCGATATTGTGTTATTAAAGTTAGATCTCAGCTCTATACAAATTATTTACGTGTTTGGTTGGATGGGCTGTTGATTAGAGACGTTTTGTTTGTGTCTTTGATATACCGAAAGTGATAAGGATGCGTTTGGCGGTGTGGCCTATTACGTGTCTAAGGGAACAATCAATAATTGTATCTAGAGAAAAATTCTTATTTTTTCCTTTGTACGTTTTGTGTTTATCTTTTCTTTTGCGTCACCCTCACACTTCGAACCAAAACACGTTTATAATTAATAACGTCATTGTTCCTTTACATTTACTTTACAAGTTATATCATATGCGTATTAATCTATATCAGCTAGGGGCTTAAAGATTTTTTATGTCTGTTTTTGAAAGTTTATTTATATGTATACATAATTTTGTTTGACAGCGAATGAACGAAGTAGTGAAGCATGCAACAAAGCTAAATGAAGCAATCTCTGCGATGAAAGGTCTTCCGGTGGCAAGAGCTCAGATATCTTTTGGAGGATACTACGATGCACTTTAAACAAATAGCCCATCCCCCGTTTAGAATCACTAAATCAGTACATTCAGATCCAATGTCTTCTGCTTTAAAAAAACCAACGGGATCTATAGCTTATATATTTATGAATTTAGGAAAATGAATAAATAATGTTTGTATATTTTATATTCTTTGTAATAATAAACCAATGCATACGAGACTAGGCCTACATTAGTACTACATACTACAACAAGTAATAGTTAACCGCGAACGACGATGTTGTGGTTATTTGGTAAACGATATACAATATACAAGAGGAAAACAACAAGATAAAATACATAAGAAAAGTATAAAGTAAATTTAAATTTAATGTTTTCAATTGATAATAAAGTCTCAAACGATGTATTTGATTTTGTTAGTGATTTTGATTCAGTGATTCAAATCCGCATAATGCAGCAACATGTATAATGAATGTGTGTTTGAACATTAGTGATGATACAATAACAACACTAAATCACCAGGTAACATATTGTAGTCTTTGAGTAAAACAAATAAATTTGTGAGTAATGAATGTATCAATTAAGCATTTAGTTCCTTGGGGGTTTGCAATTGCATACAAGCTATATCAAACAAAAAGGGATTTTGGCTAGAAATGCCACTTTTCTCAAAAAACTTGGCAAAAATGCCACTTTTAAATTTCCTTCTGAGAAATGTCATTTTCCAAGTAAAGGAGAGATGTAAGAAGACTAAATTAGTCTTGCTTTAATAACTGAGAAATGTTGCACGTGGGAGAAGTGAGAGAGGAAAAAAAATTTGAAGTGTTTGTCGCCATTAATGCCGATTGGACATTGCATTAATGGCAGCGCCGTTTGGTCCTTCGGTTGTTTATGGAAAAAATGATTAATTAGAGTTAATTGAGCAGTTGGGTAAAGTAAAGAAAAAACAGATTTGAAAAAAGAGATTGTGGACAAGGAGGAGGAGTATTGTGGTCGGAGAAGGAGGTATGTCTCCACATTTAATACAATGAAACATGTACTTTGACATTGCATTGATTTTGGTCTATAAAGCACATAAACACATGTATTATGGTGTTAGTAAGGCACATAAAGCCAGTTAGATGGACAAAAGCTTGATGGACTTGTTGCTCGAATGCAGATCCTGGTCCATTAATGGATCACCGCTCCCAGATGGGCCTTCTGCATTAGGAGACCTGCATTAATAGAAACGAGGAGAAAGACGGTGAGTTCTTGTGTTAAAAGGGAGGCACAGTAAAGATTGACAACACAATGAGTAAACAATTAAATTGGTCTATCTCATTTTTCTAGTAATACATAACATAGGTGGACAACATAATGGAAAGACAACTAAATTAGTCTGTCTAGGCATACACAATATAGGTGGACAACAGAATAGATAGACAAGTACATATGTCTATCTAGTATCTTCAAGTCATACACAATATATGTAGACATTAAATGTTGAGAAAAACTTGGTTTCAGGTCTATATAGGCTTTACTAGACGTGGTGGTGGGCAAGCTTGGCTTACTCCATCGCTTTTCTAAACGTAATCCTCAAAGGACAAACGTGGTGGACAACAAAATGAGTAAACAACTAAAATTGGTCTATCTAGTCTTGTCTAGTAATACATAATATAAGTGGACAACATAATGGAAAGACAACTAAATTGGTCTATCAAGGCTCTTCAAGTCAAACACAATATAGGTAGACAATATGATGTGGCTTATGACTAGAAGGACATGTTTGGTGGACAACAAAATTGTATGGTCTATCTAGGCTCTTCTAGGCATACACGATATATGTAGACAATAGAATGGGTCGTGGTGATAGACAATATTAGTGGACAACGTTATCTTTTGTTGACGTTTAATCCGAGTAAATACGGATGGACATCGCAATTATGCTTCGTCTACCCTAACAGTTTTCCAACATAACAACAAACCAAATAACGCAGAGGACAAATGATGGTGGATGGACAACAGATTTACCTCTGTCCAGCGGCATTCGTAAGATCTCCCTTAATAATATCGGCATCTAGTAAGTCCAAGTCACGACTGAAACAATAAAAGTCAGGGTAAATAGAAGAAAATAAGAGGAAAAAACAATTAAGATCAGTTTCAGTTAAAATCATACCAAGCGTCGGGTGGCTGCAGATTGGAACGCGATTCCGGAACTTCCCCCGTCGCGGTGGCCGAAGGCAAAGGAGGAGTTGGCCCGACGAAGGGTCTGGATAATGAAATTCATCATTTCCAGTCGAGATCTCTGATTTTGTGAGAAGAGAACGAGTAGGACTTGTCGAATGGCTAATTTGGTTCAATTTTGTGAGAAGAGAATGAGGATGTCGAGATCTCTGATTTTGTGAGAAGAGAACGAAGAAAACGAGGAGGACCAATAGAGATCTTTTTATTTTTCTTCACTATTAAATTTTGAGAATATTGGATAGAGAGAATGGAGGAGGGCATAATAGTATTATCACTTTCTCTTTACATTCTCTTTGTGGCAGGCGGGAGAAGACAATTGGGTAAGTGGCATGGGAGAGAAACGCATTATTTGCAATATTCTCAAACAAAAACATAAAAGATCAAGCCCAATATCTAAAGGCCCATTAATATGGATGACCCAAAAAGATCCGATAATCTGACCCGCCCAGTAATATTTAACGGCCCTCCGTCAAAGCCGCTTCTCTTAACGTCAGTGGTCCGTTGACAAACAGAGCTGTGTGGTTGTGACTGGTCAGTGTGGGAAGAAAGAACTCAAGAAGATAATGCAGACTCAGCTTCTGGTTGGACCCATCCCACTCAAGGGCTGCCGTCGATTCTCATCCTCTTCCTTCACCGGCGATCTCCTCCTTCCGTCGTCTAAATATTTCGGCCGAGACCTACAACAACACCACCACCACCGTCGAAGGCACCGCGACGGCAGATCTCGCTCTCACCGTAATCGCTCCAAAACCACAATTACTTATGCGGCGTATTCTTCTTCTTCTTCGTCCCCATCTTCGTCTTCGGCTTCTAATACCGGCGGACAAAACCACTACGCTGTTTTGGGGGTCGCTCGTAACGCCACACAAGTTGACATCAAGAAAGCTTATCGCCTGCTCGCAAGAAAGGTAACTTATGTTTTCTTTTGCGTCGTCGCTTCCAAGAAAGCACTCATTTTGCAACGTTGATTTGATTGATTTTTGATGGGTATAGATAAAGTTAAGATCTTTGTGTTTGTATGAGAATCATCTAGAGAGTTATGTATGGTCCTAGTTTACTCAGCTTTGTTTTGGGTTATGTTTTGTGACTGTAATCTTCTTGTGTTGCAATTGTAGTATCATCCTGATGTGAATAAGGACTCTAGAGCCGGAGAGCTATTCAAGACCATTCGTTGTTCCTACGAAGTCGGTATTCCTGAAATTCACAAGTTTCTGAGTTCTTCTTGGGATCCAATGTTACATCAACTGATAGAGTCTTTATTTTTACGTTTTTGTTTGCAAAAAGGTACTATCTAATGAAGCTGCAAGGACTCAGTACGACCGAGCACTTAAAGTTGAAGAAAACGCAAGGTTCCATAGAGTGAAAAGGCAAAACTACACCACCACTGAGGTTGAAGATGCCATGAAGTATTACAACAGCTGGGTTGAGATAAGACAAAGATCCAGACACGAGAGATTCCACGGACACTATTCTTCTACATATCCAAACTCAGATTTCTACTCCGAGACAGAGCCACTAGAAGAAGAAGAAGAAGTAGGAAGAGCACAAGACCAGCGAGACTCCTTTGTCGAATCTCTAAAATCCACCTTCTTATCGATGTTTCTTCTGTACTCGCTCGGTCACCTAGCATCTCTCACATTTAGCACGTTCACAGCTTTGCTCGACAAGGAACTCGACATGGGTTACAAACTCGGGTTCATGATCGCATGGATACTAGGAGGAAAAGGTGGCATCCTTCTTACTCTGTGTCTAACGTTCGCAAGCTGGCTGTGTGGGAAAGCAAGCAGCAGCGTTGTGGTTCTTGTGGTAGTTGCGATGTGGGTTGGTTCCAATTTAGCTAGACATGCTCCTCTTCCACAAGGTGCTCTTCTCACCCTCCTCTACATGTCAATCAAGCTTCAAGTCGACTCAACCTGAAATCTTATTCTCCCTCGGCTTCTTCACTACGTTCGGTATAATCTCATTGTTTAGGTTGTAAATAGCTAAAATCACATTGTTCTCTTATGTGTCCAATGATCTGGAGAAGATTGAATAGTAAAGAGAAGAAATTGCTTGAAAAAGTTACAAAAAAACTCCATTTTTCTTTTTTTTTTTTGCAAGATTACAAATCAATTAATCAATCAAAAGTTACAAAATTCATGTGAAGGATTCATTATTAACTCGTCTTGTGTGACCAAAAAGATGAAATCTTTAGTGTATTCATTGATCATTCATCGTCTTCATTGAGTACTCTCTTTAATCTCCTTAAGATTCCTCCAAAGGTATCTTCCGCTAGCCATATCGACGAACACCCAAAACCCATTCTCCATCTTCTGTTATAATTCGCCAATTGAAACAGAGAAATTTCAGAACAAATCCCCCCCCCAAGAAATCAAAATTTGAGAACATTAACGAAAAAAAGGCTTTACCTTTTTGAAATCGAGTCCTTCTTTCTCATTCAATTCGACAGGCGAGTCGTCAGAGATGAGCTCAGGCGAAGAACTAACCGTCTTCCATGCGAAATAACCGGCGAGTACAGCTGAGAAGAACACCAATAAGAACCTCAACGGACACATTGAATGATTTGGAATCTAATCTCAATGTGTTGAAGAAGAATGAGAAAAGTTTATTTTAGGGTTCGTGAGATTCTGGGGAAACGAATTGTGTGAGAGAGAAAACAATATCAGAAATTTTAAAGGGGGGTGAGATTTTATTTACATATCTTCTCCATCTCCATCCACTACGAGGAAAAGGAAACGCGTTTCTGAATATTTCAGCAATGTGGAAAAAATTGAAGAATTGGTGTTTTCATATATACGTCAATAACATAAATGTTTTATGTGTTTTGTAAATTAGCCCCAATACTTTTAATTGTTTCCAAGGAATCCTTGATTTTTGCTAAATTTGTCTTGGATGAAAATAATATAAGAGATATTTAACAATTATACCACATTGGAAACTCAATGTTTGCCAATGTACCACATTGGGAATTCCTTTTTTAATGTACCACATCACAGTTTCTCAAATGACGATTGTACCCTCCTTTCTTTCAATATTAAAAAACAATTGAAAAGTTTTTTTTGGTCCAGCTTTATTCTCTCTCTCTGGTCTCTCCGCTTCCTTTCCAATTTCAACTTTTCTTCTTCTCAATTTCCTTTCGATCTCTCTCTTCGACTCCGTCAGTTTTATAACAGTTATGACCTCTTTATCCAAAGATCTCCGCATGCAAATATGAAACTCTTCCATGGATGCAAGCAACGAATCAATTTCGGCTAACCAGAAAGTGGCTTTGCTCGATTTCGTGGTCGCAAATCAACTGTAAGTACAACACACAACAGTTTCCACCAATTTTACCCTAATCGTTTCAACCCTAATCGTTTCTACCAATTTCGTGGTTCCCAAAGGTTTAACAGACATGATTTGGGAACCAACACGGTCACGGTTGGGATGGAGAGAAAGAACCAAACGTTTGGACCTACTCCCAACTTCGTCCTCATTCCAGAAAGTCAAGATGAGGATATTCAGTAAGTTTTTCCACTTTTAATAAGTGGTTTCTGTTTAACATTTATGGATAAATAGATTCTGAAACTTTGGTTTTGTCCACACAGTGAAAACAATTGTCCTGTCAATGTAATGGGAACAAACTCTCAGGAAGTGGATAAAGAAGACAATATTATGTAAGATTTCTCTGTTTGGCGTCTTATTGACCAATTGTTGTGGACATGTTTTAAAAGTTTGGTTGTTGTCCACATAGTAACGACTCCAGAAGCAATTTTGGTCTTCCCAATGATATCCCTGTCCCAACTGGTGTTTGTGAAGTTCAACAAGCAGATTCATCTCTAAGCACCGATAACAGTGCCACCAACACAATTCAAAAACAGCAGTCGGAGGACAATATCATGTAAGTTTTCTCTGCTTGGCGTCTTATTGACAAATTGCTGTGGACATATTTTATACGTTTTTGTTGTTGTCCACACAGTGACGACTCCAGAAACAGTTGTGGTCTTCCCAATGATATCTCTGTCCCAACTGGTGTTTGTGAAGTTCAACAAGATATCCCATCTACAGAGCGTGGACCACTTCCGCGTCGTCAGTTGAAGTGACTGAAAGATTCTTGTTTTGGTCGTCTTTACTTCCTGTTCGCAAGAGTTCCTTATCCGGCAAGCTTGTCCACCAATTCCTTTGTCGCTGCCTTATCACTTGGAAGAAACATGAGATGTGGTTTGTTTATGGGGACATCCAATCCGTTTTTCTCTGCGGGAGTTGGTATCTTAACAGGGCTTAATTGTGGTCCACTACCTTCAGATGAAGAGGAATCATCTGCCACTGACGTTGCTTTTGTCTATGTGACATTTTCCACCATCATTAATACTTTTGTCTACACATAATTACGCTACACCCAATGGGATGATAGTTGTCTACGTGTTAAAAGTAGAGTTTCGTAGATAGTAGACATAAATAAACACTGCTTCTCACAATAAATTTGTCCATCAAACGGATAGACAAAAAAAAAGTCTACGGGAGCAACACAATTTTGAAAGGGACATTGTCCACCGTCATTAATCGTTGTCTACGCATAATTACTCTAAACAAAATGGCCCAAAATGAATGTCTATTAACAGACAAAAAAAAAAAAACAGACAATTGAAACTCTATTAACTTTGTCCATCACCTAACATGTCCCTTTATCCTAACATCCCAAAAAAAAAAAAAAAT
>NC_025704.1:9021210-9026640 GCF_000633955.1 Camelina sativa
TTTGTCCATCAAACGGATAGACAAAAAAAAAGTCTACGGGAGCAACACAATTTTGAAAGGGACATTGTCCACCGTCATTAATCGTTGTCTACGCATAATTACTCTAAACAAAATGGCCCAAAATGAATGTCTATTAACAGACAAAAAAAAAAAAACAGACAATTGAAACTCTATTAACTTTGTCCATCACCTAACATGTCCCTTTATCCTAACATCCCAAAAAAAAAAAAAAATTGTTCAGGTTTTTGTCCACAATAAATGTCAAGACATTGTTTTTTGACTTTCTATCGCCGAAAAAGATCAGAAAAAGGCTGTCGCATTTTACGAAACAACATAAAATAATAAAAGACAGATTCTCTTTGTTATATTAGCTGAAGGGTAAAAATATCATTTTATGTAACATTTGTGGTAGATCGAAAAAGACATTTCAACTGTGGCAGATTGGAAAATTTTTATGGAAAATGTGGTACATTGAACTAAATTCCCATAATATAATTGAGTAGGGGATGCGTTGAGGTAAACTATGAAAAATAAGGGGTATATATGAAAATAGTTACTATTTTAATGTGGTAAAAGAAAAGAAAAGACAAAATAAGTTGTCTAGAAGAAGAAGAAGAGGCTGACCTCAACTACCACTTATGTAGTTGTATTATTGTATCATATTATCACGTATCATGAAGCTTTTGTCAACGCGACGCACACAATTATAGAATTGGAGTAGCTCTCTTTTCTCAACATAAACACAAAAAATTAAAAAATTAAAAAAGTCTAGCTCTCTTTTGTACAGTTTGAGGGGCGTTCTAGATATTGTCAATATCATATGTAACAAGAGTTATCTAGCTAGTTGTCATATCTATCGATTGTTTTGGTTATGTTTGGGGCTCTAATGCAAATTTTTGTTTGATAAAAATAAAAAAAATGATTATTTGGTAGAACATCGTGTTCTTCTAGCTCAAATGTCATGGAAAAATAACTAAAAGTAACCTTTTCCATCTTTTCATTGGAGATGTATCAATGGATTATGTTTTAGTTAGCCATAATGAAGTAAGGGACCCCTTTCCATTGAACTGTTTTTACTACCTCTAAAATAACGTTTCTTTAGTGGTTGGGTTTTTTAGCATACCACAACATACCAATTTGAAAAGGTCATTTCAATTTTCAACCATAAACTAAACTAAACCAAATCCGATTGCTTTGTGAATCTTTGTGTACTGTATATAGGTTTGAGTTTAGCAGTTTCACCGAATCTTTACCTTTAACTATAACCAAACCCATTAACTTTGGTATATAACTTTAGCATTTAACCGTAATACCCGGAATAGAGCTTTATATGGAGCTTTCTCTCTCTCAAATTTTTAAGAGAGAGAAAGCTGATGTATTATATTTCCAGCGACTTTTGTCGTTGTTTTTTGTTTCCGGCTAAGTCCAGTTTATCTTTTCTCGCTTAAATGCGAGTTCTTCTTAGCCCTTATGGCTAAATTTTGTGTTTTTTTTCTTTTGTAGAGCCCGATAGATCTCTTTTAAGTTGAAGAGGTCAAGGCCGAGTGATGTTACAGAGATTTTGGATCATTAGAATGCTCGATTCTAATCAAGAGGAGAGTAAATCCTCATACACATACTAGTGGCCATGATTGGCATCGTATGATGGTTTCTTCTTAAGTTTGTGAATCGTGATGGGAGGAATTCTGTGGAGGGTGAAAACAGTTTAGGAGAGCAAAGTTTTGCAATAATCTGACATCTAGCCATCTCACTTATTCCGGTGCTTCACAGATACGAAGATTCATGAGGCTCTGTTTCTTAAAACTCGGAGGAAGCTGCATAAGGAAAGGGGTGATATTCGGAGCAAAAAGCTGAAGAACGACGGATCCCTGTGCTGGAAAAGATGAATTTGATAGTCAGAATTTTTGGATCTGATCGGAGACTCGGCTCCGGTGGAAGGCGGTGTCGACTCGATCGTTTTCCACCCCAACTTCGTAGTTTAACACGTGTTCCAATACGTGTCTCTTTCTAAACCTATTTGTGCTTAGCTGTATTTTGTATTAGAGTATTTAGGTTAATGATTGGGCTTTATTTGTTGGGCTCCGTTTTCACTTTGTATCTCTTTTTCATACTGCCCGTCTTGGGCTTAATTAATGAAAGTTGCCGACAAAAAAAAAACCGTAATACCCGGAATACTTTTATCTAATTGGACGGAACAGTTCAAAGTGGCAGCCTAGAATTTATGGTTTTAGTGAATTGTTGTTGTTGTTGTTACACACTAGATATTGAGCTCCGCAATATTGCGGGGAACACATTTTAATAAAATAGTTATTACAAAATTTCTTTAATTATTTAAATTTATTAAATTATTTATTAATAAATTCAAAAGGTACAATTTTTTAAACATTCTCTATATATTAACTAGATTAGGCCCGCGTATTAAAAAATATGTGAAATTTTAAGTTGTATTCAAAATATTAATTTTTTTTGTCAACCAACAAAAAATATTAATTTTATTTTATTTGATTTAAAAAAAAAACTAAATTTAGAGTTCACACACTCCATCTTACAATAAATTTTCTTTGTATATTACATGATAATAAAATTAGATTTTAATTTTATGCACTCAATCCAATGACTAACATTTCTATTTTTCATATAAAAAATGTGCATTGCATTAAATTTATATCTTACTTAATATTTTTTTTAAAACTAAAAATTAATAAAACATAATTCTCAAAGAAAAAACTGAAAACTAATTTTATCTCATATTTGAAAAAGTAACAATATCTTAAATATATTTGTTTCAAATTTTGTAATCTCATACGTAATAGTTTTACTACTTTTCCAACTAATTTAAAATAAAACTATATTAACATTATCAAAAATTGATCAAAAATTCAAAGATGTTTTTGGAGAATTTTTTTTTATGTAACGATTAATTAATAACTGACAGTATAAATTATTTAAGGTATTATAGTAATATATTGTATAATTTTCTTAATTCTTTTTCTTATAGAATTAGTAATTTAAAATTAGAATTAGTATTACTTTTTATATACATATATGAACTATCTTTTATATTTATTGAATAGTTTAAATTTTTAATTTTTTATAATTTACAAATATGTTAAAACAATTTTTTTTGTACATAACACATCACAAATTCTTTAATTGTTAAAGTTGACACGTGTCGCGATAACATGAGTTATTAACTTTGAAAACTAATGTTTACATAATAACATAATATTGATTACGCTATCAAATCATTCACCGATTTAAAAACTTAAGAAAATTACATTAAATGTTTATTTTGATTATCTTATTTTTCTTATATTATGTTAATCACTAATTTTAACACATTAAACCTTTTTATACTTTATTTTTTTCTGTATAAAATTCTTTTTACTATATGATTATAATAAATAATAAATGCAATTAAATTGCAAATATTTTTCTTATTAATTGCACATATTTTCCTATTGAAATTAGTAACTCAATAGATAACTTTCCTATATAGTAGATTACTTTTGGTTTTATATACTTTTCAAAAATATTAATTGTAATCCTATTAGTTTTAGGATTTTGAAATTTCTGATAATTATTAAATAAAATTTATTTTCACACATATCAAATTATTATCAATATACTTGACACATGTCTCAATTATATGAATTACTTAACTTTGAAAACTAACTTTGAAAACTAACTTTGAAAACTAACTTTGAAAACTAAGATTTATATAACAAGATTGAAATATATTCTTAAACAACTTTACCTTCGCATGTAACTAAACAAAACAATAATTAATGCCAATGGCGGACATAGAAACCTACCGCTGTTCGTACGGCAGCTTGCTGAGTCGATCGTGAAGATGGGAAGTGTGGAAGCGCTGACGGGTTATGCCACCGCGAGATCAGAAAAAACTGCAGGGAGTTTAACTAGAACTAGATTTTAATCTGCGGTACACCGCGTGCATATAGTTATATTATTATTTATATTTTATATTCTATTTGTTTGTTAAATATTGATGTTTTATAAATAGAGAAATAACCTAATTTTCCGGCCGCTTGTGCGACTAAATGTTTATATTAATTTTTTAACATGTAATATACTATATGACCATTTTTATTATATTTAGTTTGTTTTGTTTAGTGTTTGAGATTCTATTTTGATTTTTAATTATTATAACAAAAAAATAAGGAATTTAAATACATAATAAGTCATTTATATGATGTGATTAAGTCACATTTTTTCTAATGAATTAATTATTTTACACAATCTTAGGTAAAACAAATTGATTTTATATGTTAGATATTATAATATTTCTAGTGTTGGCAAATAATAAAATGAGGATTAACCCGTGTTAGCACATATTTAATAATATTTTATTAATTCCAACATGTCCTTTTTATAACCACATTATATAATATTTTAATTTTTTTTTAATTTTACATATACATAATATTTTTAATTTTCTTAAATTTATATATATATATATATATTAATTATAATATTTAAATAATGGTAAAAGGAAAGAAAGACAAAATAAGTGTCTAGAAGAAGAAAAGAAGAAGAGGCTGACCTCAACTACCACTTATGTGTAGTTGTATTATTGTATCATATTATCACGTATGATGAAGTTTTTGTCAACGCGACGCACACAATTATAGAATTTGGAATAGCTCTCTTACTCTTCTCAACATAAACAAAAAAAAAAAAGTCTAGGTTCTCTTTTGTACAGTTCGAGGGGCGTTCTAGAAATTGTCAAATATCCTATGTAATAAGAGTTAGCTAGTTGTCATATCTATCGATTGTTTGGGTTCTAATGCAAAATTTTGTTTGATAAAAAGAAAAAATGATCATTTGGTAGAACATCGTGTTCTTCTAGCTCAAATGTCATGGAAAAATATAACTAAAAGTAACCTTTTTCATCTTTTCATTGGAGATGTATCAATGGATTATGTTTTAGTTAGCCATAATGAAGTAAGGGACCCCTTTCCATTGAACTGTTTTTACCTACCTCTAAAATAACGTTTCTTTAGTGGTTCGGTTTTCTAGCATACCACAACATACCAATTTGAAAAGGTCATTTCAATTTTCAACCATAAACTAAACTAAACCAAATCCGATTGCTTTGTGAAATCTTTGTAAAGGCTTTAATTTTCGTTAATGCTTCGGTGAGTTTAGTAGTTTCACCGAAGCTTTACCTTTAACGATAACCAGACCCATTAACTTTGGTATATAACTTTAGCATTTAACCGTAATACCCGGAATATTTTATCGAATTGGACGGAACGGTTCAAAGTGGCAGCCTAGGATTTATGATTTTGTTAAATTATTTAATAATGAATTCAAAAGATATAAATTTTTGAAATATTCTTTACAAATTAATTGAAATCTGTTGGATACAATCCAAGTCCCACATCTGAAGTTTGAAGGGACTATCAT
>NC_025704.1:9028802-9061063 GCF_000633955.1 Camelina sativa
AAAGACTGGTGGTGGCAATCTACGTTGATGACTTGTTTGTGACAGGAACTTCGCAAAGAGTCATTGATCAGTTCAAAAAGGATATGTCAAGAGAGTTTGAGATGTCAGATCTCGGCAAGTTGACATATTATCTCGGTATTGAAGTAATACAAGGAGCAGATGGGATAAGAATAAAACAAGAAGGTTATGCTCGAGGTATTCTTGTCGATACTAAGATGGATTTGTGCAACTCAGCGCACATACCAATGGAGCCTGGTATGGAGATATCAAAGGCTGAGAAACAACCTGAGATTGATGCCACAAGATATAGAAGAACAATCGGGTGTTTGAGGTATCTGCTTCATACACGACCCGATTTGGCTTTTGCTGTAGGAGTTTTAAGCCGGTATATGTAGAGTCCGAGAGTGGTACATGGACAAGCTCTCAAACATTTGTTAAGGTATGTGAAAGGAACCACCAACTTAGGCTTGTTCTACAAGCGAGATGGGTTGAGTAAGGTTGTTGGATACAGCGACAGTAGTTACAAGGCTGATATCGATGATGGAAGATGTACTGGAGGTCATGTGTTTTATCTTGGTTCATCATTAATCACTTGGACCTCACAGAAACAACATACAGTGGCGATGTCATCATGTGAAGCAGAGTTTATGGCAGCTACAGAAGCAGCAAAGCAAGCCATATGGTTGAAGGAGCTGCTAAGAGAGATACTTAGTCTAGATAAGAAGATCTTACTAAGGATTGACAACAAGTCAGCCATATCTCTAAGTAAGAATCCAGTGTTTCATGGAAGGAGTAAGCACATACTCACAAAGTACCATTTCATTCGTGAGAGTGTGGAGAATGATCAGATTGAAGTGGAGCATGTTCCTGGTGAAGAACAGAAGGCGGACATCCTTACTAAGCCACTAGCAAGAATCAAATTCAGAGAAATGAGGAACCTGATCGGAGTACAAGTGATTGAAGCACCCGAAGTTCAAGTTGGAATTAAGGGGGAGAATGTTGGATAATTCCAACTTGTGGAAGAAGCTATCTCCTAGGAAGTTGCCAAAAGAGATAGAATAGGAAAAGGAAAAGTTCCTAAGATCAATAAGTTGTAATATGTTAATTCTAATAGGTTTAGGAAAATAAGAAACCTATAAATATAAGAGTCTATGGAGAGGTGTTCCATAAGACTTGAGAGAGAGATTTAGTTTTGAGAGAGTTTTCTAAATCAATAATATAAGAGAGGTGTTCTTATATCTTCAAGTTCTTTTGTTCTTAGAAAATCCTTTATATAATATTACAAAAATATACAACTTTTTTTGTAGACTAAACGTATCCTACTATATTAATTGAGAAGTACAAATATGAAACTAACCTTAAAATGTATAAAGAATTACATTAAATTTCCATTAGAAAAAATTTATTAAGCTTAATTGACTAATTTAAATATATATAATTATATTAAAAAACATTCACAAATCAAATATTAAAAAATCTAAAAATATCTAAAAAAATATTTTCTCTCTCTAATAAATTATGGACAAATTTACTAATTAATTTTTTAAAAAATATATAAAACAATCAGAATTTTAAAAACTAAGATTTTATATCTAAGTATACAATACAATTATTTTTAATAATTAAATTCGAAAATTTTGTTAAAATTTTAAATTATGATTCTCCTAACATCTTTATTTTATTTTATTTACAAACTGTTTGAAATTTTTATATAATATTTATAATAAATAAACTGCATTTTTTTTTGCATATATTGTGGTTTGAATTTTTAAAAACGAAGATATATTACTCAATGTATAAAAATGTGTGTTTTAATTTCCACATTGGCGGGTTGGTAAAACTAAATTTATATAGATGATAAATTAATAATTTTTATTTGCTCACAATTATAATATTAAAATTACTATTTTATATTTCATAAAGTAATGATGCAAATACAACAAATAAACAATATAAAACTGTAATAATACGTCAAAAATAAAATACTATAATATTCTAAAATATTTGGTATTCAAATAGACTAATAGATTTACATAACAATTAAAAATAAATTATCTTAAACAAAATATTAAAAAAAAAAATTTATTATTATATTATAATTTTTTTTAAAATGTTAACCCGTGCTTTAAGCACGGGATATATCCTAGTATAATATTACAAAAGTACTTAATCTCTTTCGCGGATACCATCATTTCTTTAATTATACCGTTAGATCTACTATGTCATGTTTTTATGTAGGAACTTTTATGTGTAATTTTATGATGATGAAATAAAAACCATGAATAAATATACTTTGTTTCATCAAATTAATATCAGTCGTCACTCACCTACCACTCACCAGAGAATGCTAATATTTTGATAATGATGAATTCCAAACAATAATCATGGTCGTGTTAAACTTTATAAAAGAAAAGGTAACATAAATGGCATCGTTTTAAAAATCATTTATCAATGATAAAACTTGTTATCTTAGTCACTATGTTTCAAAACAAATACTTTTTTAGACAAAAATATTATTTTGACTCGTTATACAACTAAGATATCATTTATCAATGATAAAACTTGATAAACATGCATGGGTTACAACTCGTTAAACAAATACTTTTACCATTCATCAACAAAACTTGTTATCTTAGTCACTATGTTTCAAAACACAAAGAAAACTTGTTATCTTAGTCGACTCAACCGCCACTCGTTCGTCGGAAAAAGCTGCCGGAGCTAACGGTAGCGTTAGGGAGTTCGAACTGATCGACCGGATCAGGGCTCAGCTGCAGTGCCCTGCCAAGTCCGTAGAGGCCTAAGGCAAAATTTTAGAATGAAGCTTCACATAATTTATTTTTAAGAGAGATTTTTTTTTTTGTTATAAAAAAAAGAAATATTATTAATTTTTTTAAAAAGAAAACTTTAAAGAGTAAGATATAATAGCTTATGTAAAGGAAAAAACAAATTAATGTGAATGTTGAGTTTTGTTTCCAAAAATTTCCTAAAACATTACATAAAAAATGTTCAATCTAGTTTATAGATAAAAATGTGGCCTGATTTTTTTATTTTTTTTGTGGCCTTAGGCAAATAAATGCCTCTTTTGCAAAGCATAAGGCACGGCTATGCTCAGCTGGAGTCGGCGTGTCCCTCTACGGTCTCGCCTTAGCGACTCGCGACTCTGTGGCTTTAGTCGGTGGACCGACCTACAGCGTACCGAGGGGAAGACGCGACGGTTTGGTCTCGAGCGATGTCGAAGTTGACTTACCTGGTCCAACGATCTCCGTCACCGGAGCGGTAACTTTCTTCCCATGACATTGCCACATTAAATAAACATACCACAAAAGCTCATATAGCCATATTACGTGTCAGCTCTTAATATCTGTTTAATTACTAATGTCAGCTCTTAATATAAATTTAGTTAGTTTGATCAAAAAAAAAATATCTATTTAATTACTAACACCTGGGCTGTTATATAATCACTGTTCTATTTTAAAGAAATAACATAGATTAACATGTTGTTATTATTTTAGTTTTTTATTTACATCAAAATATTTTACTTATGTTTGACTTATAGCTTACATAATTTTTGCTTATTTTTTGCTTATTTTTTGGTTAATTTTCTTTTTCATATAAAAAATATATGTAACAATGTAAACTTGTCATATCAGGGCATGAGCTTATGTATTTATTAAAACGTCTTAGATTTGTTATCATTTTAGCAATGAATCTAATACATTACATTAATAATGATATCATGCATTTTAAATGTTTGATTTTTCAGGTTTTTATTATATTTTAATATATAAGTAGACCAACATATGAATTTTAATTACAACTTTTTACTGGGCTATATCAGTGTATAGATGTGGTTCATTTGTGAAAGTTAGTTTTAGCAGGCTTTAATATCATATTAAATATTCACATCATGGGATAAAAAAATTTTACACTTGTGTAACTAATTATTAATTGCATAATAATAATAAAACAATTTGTGTAACTAATTTCCTTAAAAACAATAATGCTTTCACTTTAAATACGTTTTGCTGTTTGCATTATATATCAGAACCCAAAATAATTATATTATTATAGGACATGTGTCCTATATTATTATAGGACATGTGTCCATTTCTTAGAAGTATAAGTTTGATAAGAACCCTTTCATTTACCTAGATTTAATCCAGAGTTCAAGGTAAAACAATATAATAATTAAAATAAATGATAAAAAGGAAAAATATGCTGGAATAATATCACTCATATACATTTTTAATATAAATTTATAAAAGATGAAAAATAATATATTTGGATTTGATTTTTTGATTATAACTGAAAGTAATGAAAACAAATAATTATAAAATTTAATTTTAGAAGATGACACATATCATAAGGAAGAATGTCTATTTGTCAACTTATTAGAGTGTAGAAAAAATATATTTACTTTATACTACTCTCTCCATTTCATAATATAGGATGTTTAGAGGATTATTTTTGTTTCATAATATATGATGTTTATAATTTTCTATGCAACTTTTAGATTAATTTTATACTCTCTCTGTTACAAAATATAGAATTGTTTAGCCTTTTTTTTGTTCCAAAATATAGAATTTTCTCAGATTTCTATGCAAGTATTAAAACAATTTTGGTCAAACAATTTTAAAATTCTAAATTCTACTACATCGTTATTTGTATTGTGTCATTACTCCATTTTTGCAAAACTTATCGTCTTCCAAATTCATGGGTTTAAAAACTGATCTTTTCATAAACAAAAAAAAAAATCTGAGATAAAAAAATGGAAAAAAGAGAAAGCAAATCAAAAGAAGTTCAACCCATTAGCAAATCAAATCCTCACAAATTTGATTTAAACAAATATCCTCATGATGACGAAGAAGAAACTCCTCCCACCGAAATACCAGAACAAAAAGAAAGCATAGCAAAAAAACTTAAATCGATCAAAAAAGCAGTTTATGGGACCATTCATCAATTCGATCTGAACGAACCGTATTACGACGAAGGAGCCTCTCATCTGGAAAAGTCATGGGAAGAAATTAAATTGGATATGTTGAAGATATTGCTCCCTGCATATTCTGAGGTTTGTATCATAATTAAAATTTCATGTGATGCAGTTTGATGCAGTAGATAATCTTATTGATAGTCTTATAACTTTTTTTTGTTTTTTGTTTTTTCTCTTTGGATATTGTTCCACTTGCTATGAACGTAGAGGACTAGTGGAGTATTTTTCTATATTTGGATCACTTATCACAACCCAATACATGTATACAAAAGAACACAAGTATTACCCTCAAAGATGCATAGAGCTTAAGACGGTAAACTTTGACGGTTAGAGGATCTTCACTCGCCTGTACAAAACAAAGCACATGGTTTTCACACTGAGAGAACAATAACTTGATAAGCAGAGAAACATGTGGAAGGTATACACACAGCTTCTGAATTATAACCTCTTTACTTTTCATGAACTTTTAATCCTTTAAAAAGAGATACTTCCATTAACTGAAGTAGTAAAAATGAAGGAAGTGTATTGGGGCTACAGTGTAGAGTGTCGCTGAAGTAATAAAATCCTTAGAACTGCAGAGGTATCATCAAGAGTTTACAAGCAATAAAATCCGATCTGAGAATGTTCACAACCAAAAAAAAAACAGAGACAAAAGAAGACCATTTCTACTAATTTGACGACCTGAGAATGTTCAACACCTGTTCCAGCAACATAGCATCACAACTTAATTGTTTGGGAAGAAGACCATTTCTTTCCAATGTAGATTTCTTCATATGCGGTATCTTGTACTTGTTTGATTCTCCAACTTTCATGATCTCTAGCATACAAGATTGAAAGAGTAAAAAAGATACTGTTTACCTGATTTGTAGGATACCTTTCAAATGACTCTTCTACCGCACAAACAAGATCTTTTATGGTTTTTGGACATGCTTTATGTTGCAGCGATTGAATGGCACTAAAAAATCCAAGATCTAAAATATTTAGATCTGGCGAGTTCGGTGGTTGAGACTTCAACTGTATGTCAAAGCCATATCTTGACGCTGCTTCTTGAAAATCTGTATCCGAGCATGCGATATGTGTCCTTGCATTGTCTTGTTGGATAAAATAGTCTTTCCCCTATCTTCTCTTGGCCACTTTTCATAAATTTTGGGAAGAACTTTTTCAATCAAGCATGCCTTTATATCCTCCCTCTTAACAGAAGTTGATGCTTTTAGTTCTAAAGTTCCTGCATCTCTATTCTTACTCCGCCTCTTGGCTGCTTCCAAAGTAACAAATGGAAAGATACCAATTTTTCCAGAAAATACCTCATTTCCTTCCTCATCAAATCTTGGACGAGCCATCGCCGCTAGAAACATTACTTTCCCAATAAAATTCTTACTTTGGCATGTACGATGTGGATCGTCTTCAACCGGAAGTAGATAATATTTCTCGGTCTTCTTCGTCATATAAAACCACTTTTCATCGATATGCACAATATTGTACATATCAACAAACTTCGGTTCATGAGGTAGAGTATTCTTATCGAGCATAGAAATGCAAAATTCTAGTCTACCTTTCAGATTTGCTTCCTTCAAATGTGGTTTGATCGGATTGGTATGACGTCGAATAGCTCCTTCTTTCTTACGCCTATGTAATGTTCCAAGACTCATGTCCATAGCTACGGCAAACGTTCTCAAAGTTGTGTGCTTCTATAATGGAATGGTGGCAACTTTATCCACATCAAGTGCAATTTTCTTACGACCACAATTTCCAGTTCTTCTATGAGATACATCAACTTTTCCATCTTTAGTTGTTTCTTTTGCTCTTCGCCAAATCTTCCGTACGATTTGTATAGGCACTAAAAAAAGATCTGAAACTTCTTTTGTATGATATCTGTTGACATATATATATAGTTTTTAGGACATATATATATAGTTTTTAGGACATAGTTTTCCTGATAAAACCTTTTGATGAGCAAAATTATTTCTTGCAAAAAGATTTGATTTAATAATTTTGTGAAGAATCTAAACCTGATTTTATTGCTGATTTTTAACCTAGAATTTTACAAAGAGATTTGGATTTTCTGGTTTTAAATTTAGATATTATTTGCAGTGAGAACTGATTTAATTTACAAAAGTGTTTAGAGTTCTAGATCTGTTCTTAATTGTTTGAATCCTATTTATTTCCTGATTTAATATTTCATAATTTCCTGAGAAATTCCCTATGCCTAGCTTTTTGATCTTTTGAATTTACAACAGCTTTTATTTAATATATTGCATTGCTTTTATTTTAATTCAATTTAATATGTTTAGCATAATTGAAAAACTCTACAATTTATTGTGTAGTCTTGAGTCTTTGTGGAATTCGACCCCTAAGTACTGCAGTGATCTCTTAATTTGAGAGAGTAGCTCTAGGTTTAATTTGAGCATATCAATCATCTTCTTCTATCCTTGGAATTTGGTTTAAATCAATCAAAACTTCTGCCTCATGATTTAGGATTGGAAAATTCAAATCAATATTGTACTCCATGAAAAATTTGGTAAATCATTGTTAGACCAAAGAAATTATATAGAGATAAACAATTGGAGTTTCTTGGTTCGTATGGCTCCATAGTGAAAACTTTGAATTTTAGTTTCAAAGTGTTTACAAAAAAATGACTCGCATCTGAAATTTTTTTCTTGTAATTTGTTAGCAACCCCTATTTAAGTGGAATAAAATATGTCTCTTAATATTCTTAATTATCCATTCTATTTTTTTCTTTTTTTGTGGTCAATTAATGAGTTATTTGTGTTAAAATTTTCCTTAATAAGCATGCTTTTAGCCAAACAATTCTATATTTTGGAACAGATGGAGTATTTTCTATTATGCAGTCTTGATTATGATTGATTAAACTTTTTAAAAATAACTTTTTCTTAATATGCGTGTTTCTACTAAGACATCCTATATTTTGAAACAAGATCACAATCAACACTAAGAAGAAAGTTGTTGCATTTTAAATCGCGGGCTTCCCAAAAATGGATTAGACGAATAACAATGTTTTATTATGTGTCTATGGACTCAACAACTTTATCAAGTTTGAGATAGGAGAAAGTAGGGCCATGAGTGTGAGGATCTTTTGGAGAAATTAGAGTGTTTTTTAGTAATCGAGGAAATGTTTTTTTGGGCCTTTCAAATAGTAGTACAAATCCATTATACAATTTCTATATTCTCCTTCTAAAACAAAAACTACAAAATGATATCAAAACAAACCAAAACGATGTTCTTTTTCTTAACTCTGATCTCTACTTTGATTTTCCGACCATCGGAAGCTCAGCCGTATGATAAATGTTTGTCTTCGATAAATAACGTAAAAGGATGTTTTGAAGTGGTGAAAAATGGGCTCAAGGATCAATTCAATGGTCTCACTAAAGAATGTTGCAATGTGGTGGAACATCTTAGTGATGCTTGTTTCTTACTTCTCTTTCCCGGATACCCTCCTTTCTTTAATTATTCCGTTCAAGCTACTTGTGTTTTCAGATTTCCTTGCCTAATGACTACGTCAGGTTTTTATGTAGAAACCTTGATGTGTAACCTTATGATCTTGAAATAAATACAATGAATAAATTTACTGTTTCATCAAACTATTATCACTCACCACCACGCTAATATTTTTTTATAATTACTAACATAAGCTGTTTTAGTATAGAAAGATTTGGCAATCAGAAACAGAACTCGTTCTTTTAGTTTTGAGAGTAGGACAAAGAAGTAGCATTACAAAAACATCAAGAAAAGAACCTTGTAGCATCTGTTAGAAACATGTGAGATTCTGTTCTTGGAGATCACAAGTTTGACTCTGAAGCAATTGACTTTTGGGGGGATGCATATAAACACGTTCGCTTACCTCATCCTCCTTACAAAAAAAAAATGGAAACTGAAGGGTGTTTACTGAAGCTGGTAAATTATAAAAAGACAAAAAAAATAGAAATCATGAAACTTATACTAATATGTATTATTACCAATTTACTTAATTTGTTTTTGCCTTTTTCTCAAATTTACCTGATTTATATAACGCTTGAATGTAGCAGACGGAAGAGCAAATAAACGTTCAAAGAAGACGAACGAACAAATTAGAGAGTTTAAAGAAAGTAAGATTTTGGAGCAATTGGCCATGGACGAACAAGAAGAGAAGCAGAGAACAACACAATCTTCATCTATATCGAAGACAAGATCCTCACATCGTAATCACAAATCTCAGTCAGTTGCTAACTCGATTCCTCTCCACATAACCGTCGAGATACTCTTAAGACTTCCTGCGAAATCAATCGTGAGATGTCGCTCTGTCTGTAAGCTATGGTCGTTCATCACCACCACACCAGAGTTCATCAATGCTCGGTCCAAGAAGACATCACCACCGAGTGTGCTACTAGTCTTCCGAAAACACGACAAGCTGATCGTTTTCTCGTCTCCGCAACACAAGGATACTTATTCTCATGTGGAAGATTGTCAAATCACAACCCCAAAGATTGGTTTCGTCCGTCGTTTTGATTCTGTTCACGGTTTGATTTGCTTAGAAGGTTCTAAAAGGCTCGAGATTTGGAACCCTACCATGAAACAATTCTTCACTTTACCTGAACCTCAAGGCACCGGAGACGGATACTACGTAGGAGGGTTTTTAGGGTATGAACCGATTGAAGGGAAATACAAAGCACTGTGCATTGTCAGAGGATGCAACACTCAAGTTCTTACATTAGGAGCTCGAGAATCATGGAGAGTAATAACCAAAGGCAGCCCTATCCACTGGCCTGCTAAAGACAGTGGGAGATGCATTAATGGAGTTATCTACTATAAAGCTATTTGCATGCCTTATAGGCATGCTTTAGTGAGCTTTGATCTGAGGTCTGAAAGTTTCGGTTTGATCGAGTTTCCCATGCGTGATTACGTTCGTTTTCTCATGGTATCTTATGAGGGAAGGTTGGCTTTGATAAGTTCCATTGGCTCTGTTGTTGAAGTATGGAGTTTGGAGGATGCAGAGAATGGAAAATATTGGTCGTGTAAACAGTTTCTTTTCAGTCTTCCTGCTAACAAAAGATTCAAGTCTTTGGATCTGAAGGGTGTTACTGATGCTGGTGAGCTTATTTATACGGGAATGAGTTTGAATGGATCGTTCTGTGTTGTGTATTTTGATCCGAAGAAAGACAGTATAAGAGAAACTAAGTTTGCTGGAATTTCAGGTAACGAGATTTGGCAACCTGATAGACTTGGATTTGATCTTGTCAATGACTTGTATGTTTTACCAAATCACATTGAGAGTTTCATCTCATTGTAAGAGAGCTCTCATCTTTTTAAATGGAATGACAATAAATTTATGAAGTGATTTCTTTAGATATTTCTTGTAAATTTGGTTGATTGATCCCATTGGGGTATTTTGCCATGATTTGATAATTTCTATATGTTTCAAGTATGTGAGAGACTTTACTATATAATTTATAAACACTCTATGGATATAGAGGCAGAGTCTGTAACATGTGTTAAGATAGCAGCAAAGAATCTTCTGTTCTGTCTGTAGAATGACATCTAATTTATACTATATATTTTTATTTTCTTGAGAACTTTATCCATTCCAATGGAAGGGCTTTGTCATAAATTGATCATTACTTTAGTTTTGAATATACCACAACAAGTGTGGGCCGGGTTCTGCAGACGATGGCATATATATATTTATGCAAACGACTCAGTCTCTTGGAAGTTGGAAGTTAGAAACAATGGCATTTAAGTTTTAGTTGATGATATGTAGAACATTCATAAGCAAACTAGAGATTCTTCGATATAATACAGTTAAACCACAAATCTATCGATTAAGAACAGAATCAAACAATATATTTGAATTGGCGTTCATAAAACGCAGATTCAACTTCTCATGTTAGAATCCATAGAAGGATCTCAATCTAACAATGAGGAACACACACCAGCAAAACTAGAAAGAAAAAGAATTACAATTCTCAGATTTTCACATATTCTTCACAAACGAACTCTTCCTACTCTTTATTCTTCAGTTTCCTCAATTGCCAACGAACATCACGTCATTTACTCTTTTTCCTCCAATCAAATCTTCTTAAATCTCCACGTCAGCTTCACTCTCCTTTTCCTATATCACGATACGTGTAAGAGATGAAGGCCTAAGCTACTATTATAGGCTGCGTAGGTCAAATACACATGCCTTTGTCTTTTTGTTTCCTTCTCTTTCAACAACCTAGTCTCAAACGGTGTGACTTCACCACGAATACAACATCAATCCAACACTGACAAGAAAAAACACAATTAGATCAATTTTCATACCACACAAATTAAGATAAGATCCATCTCTTGAAATGGTCAATAGCCTCTAGAAGAAGCAGAACAAGGATATTAGTTTTTGATTTATAAATAATCATTCATGGGTGGCATATGGGTCGCAAAATGTAGTAATTAATACACTCTCAATTATACTATAGTTATAAACTTTAACGAAAGTTTTAATTTTAAATATGTTGAATCCGTACATGTGTGTTTTGGACGCATATTAATTGCCAATTGCGATGACAAAGAGAAACATAGTGGATAAGATTGTTTACAAGTCAACAACATACACCAATTAAGAAAAATCAAAGAAATTACGATTTAATGCGAAGATGACTATGCAACGATATCTCTCTATCCAAATCAAAAGATTATTAGTATTATGTGTTACATTCCCCACTAATTTCACTTAGGAATATATATATATATATATATATATATATATATATATATATATAAAATAGCATGAGATGCCATATAGTAATTAATAACATGTAACGTTTTATGAATGTTCGTTCTTAATTCGGCTCAATTATTTCCTGACAATACATAGCACAAATGTTTAGTTTTCCCAAACTGTTTATTACATTTTCGGAAAAACATTTCATTGACACCCCAAATATGTCGACATCCCTACTATTATTTTGAAACAAAGTTTATGGACTAAACCTTCGTTTTGTAAGAAATTACAAGGGTATGCCATTAGAGTTATGACCAAATATTCGATTTTTTTAGAGGGTAACAACGAAATTTCACACCCCTCTAAACGGATAAACACGCGGATCCTAAACGACCCATTTTAAGAATTTGGATCCTTTTATTTAATCGTGACCGTTGATTCATTTTTATCGTGTCCGTCGATTTAAAAAACCTAAAAAGGTGTTTCTCTCTCTATACTCTTTGTCGCCGTCAATCACTTACACAAAACTTTTTTCTTTAGCCTCTCCTCTCTCGCCGTCTCTCCCAAATGGATTTTTTTTTTCTTTTTGTCGACAAAGTCGAAGAGATGTAGTCATGTAGAGGAAGAGAAGACGGCAAGATTTCATGGCTAAGGTTTTTGTTTCTCTTTTAACTAAATTTACATTTTAAGTCTATGTTTTATGAGTAAATTCCAAGTTTAATTGGAATTTTGTTTCAGAATCTTGATTTGTATAATGATTTTGTGTTTGTCTGATCATCATCACGATTTTGAGATGATAACCTCAGTCTCATTAATTCGCAATAACTCAACCTCAGAAACATGCGTGATTCATCTCTCCGGTCAAGTAAGCCTTGCTCTGTCGCCGCCGTCAATTTATGGTTTCATGCTCGCAAGAGGTAATATACCGTTATTAAAGATTATGTTTATGCAGAAGATTAATTCTGAACTAAATTACTTAAGGCAATAGAGAGTTTCATAAATGTTTACATGTATGACATGTAGTTTTTTTGGCCATGGAAGGTGCAGAGGATTTCCTTAGAATATGAAACATTTCAATATTATCAAGCTCTGGATGTGAAAAGGTTAATTTCATTTCTTTAAGCCAAATTTATAAAATATATATTCTACCACTTATAGAACAAACGTTGAGGTTTAACCTAACTTAAGGGACTTTTTGTCTCTAGGATTAGAGAGGTGACTTATAAGAAGAGAGGTGAAGATGATTCGGTGATCAATTTGAAGAAGAAGAAGAAGATATCGACTCCGAACATGAGTCCAACCCTCAGCCTAAGCCTAATTACGCTTCTATAAATCTCTCCCTCTTCTATGTCATTTAATTCGCCATGTTTTTTTTTCTTTTCAGTTTTTGCATATTCATGGGCAATGATTTTTTTTATCACACGTTGGACTGATTTCATATGCAATGGTTTTATTTAGGTGAATCTGTATGCAAGCTATTATTAGTCCATATTTTACTCCGTTTTCTTACTTTCAAGTATAATCTTCTTCTTGACCTTAGTACACGTTGAACTTAATTCACTAAGGTTAGTTTTATAAAACATTTTTCTTTTAATAGTAGGGATTGGTGATGGTTCACTATCTGTATATTTATACATCCTTGAATGGTTTTAGATTTGAAAAACCGATACTTATAAGTAAACAGATCCTTATGATATTGGTGATGATTCGGTTTGTCTAAGTTGTATATTGCATGTTTTGGTAAATTAATTTGCAGAGTTTGGTTGTATCAGTTGCAGGTTCTGTTTCTAAGTTGTAGGTTTATTTTGAAATATAATTTTGTTTGGTTTACAGGCTTGATGATTCACGTTTACAGTTGAAATTTGATTTGCTTTAGATGCGTTTACGAAATGCTAGGAAACATGATGAGGAACTTGACACAAGTGGGACAACAATTCTCGAGAGTGCATCTAATTCCATGAAACGATTTGCAGTCCATCTAGCTCATCCTCTTAAGGTTTGAACTCTTTAACCAAATCCCAAAATCTTGATGTGATATTTCTCTTATCTTCAATCTTTGAAAGGTACTGATTTACTTCTGTAACTTCAGCAATGCAGAGTCCTCCGGGTTGGAGAAGAAATCGGGATACACATACCACCACTCCTCACCATTTTCTTTGAGGTACGTATTACTATTAAATTCTTTTTGTTACCTTTTTCCTGAACCATTGTTAATATTTCTGGTTTCTTACCTTTTTGTTGTGTAAGTTTGCAGGTTTTAGTTAATTATTTTGTAGGGTTCGGTTAATTAATTTGCAGATTTTGATTATCTAAGTTGCATGTTTGGTTTGTCTAAGTTATTATATAGATTGCAGGTTTCGTTTGTCTATGTTACAAATTGTAGGTTTTTGTGAATTAATTTGGCTTTATAAGATGCAGGTTCAGGTTTGAGAAAATGCAGGTTTTCTTTGCAGGCTTGATGATTCATGTTTGCAGATGAAATTTTATGTCCCATAAATGCTTTTCAAAATGACTAAATGAGGAACTCGACATAATTGTTACATTATATCTTCTTAGCAGACTTCAACGATGCAGGGTTCTCCAGGTTATGAACTGGGGAAATTTACAAGAAATATGTCAATGGTCGAATATGTGGAGCTGTAAGCTGCTAGCAAAAAGACAAGTTTCGTTTTTGTTTTTTTCCATTATACTCATTCTCTCTGTTAAATTATTTTGGAAATCATTAATGATATTTTATATTTTGTGTGATCCAGTTATCAAAATTGAATTTTGATCCATATTTTGTTGAAAGTGGGATTCTATATGGTTAATGTTGTTATAATGTTTTTGTACTCGAATTAATTTGTGAAACCAAGACTTTTTGATATGGGAAAATCATTTATGATCATGTGTCTTTTGTCGACAATTTCCTGAGAAACCGGTTTGGACGACCTAAGAAGTAGCTTTAACAGAGAGAATTATAAGAATATGTAGACAAACAAAACCTTTAATGGAACAGGCAAGTTAACCCGGTCTTTTAAATTTAATCCGTCAATTTACTGAGAAACCGGCTTGGACGACCTTTAATGGAAAATCGTTAATGATCTGGCTCTATGGTATTATTTTTATATAAATGTTTGTAGAACGGGTTAATTATTTTATCACTTTAATACGTTAAAACTGAACTTACAATTATTTAAACAAATAACTATATAAATCTTTGATTTTAATATATCAATGTTTAAAATGTTAATAAGATATGTCAATTAAAGTATATAAACAAATTTATTAAATAATTTTTATTAAGATTAAAATTATACTGTTCAACCATTAAAAAAACATTAAATTTTACAATTTATGTTGTCTACTATGTAATTATTTAAATAAAAACATTAATGGAATATAAAATTTCTAACGGGATGGATCGAGACGAGATGGGATGAGACTGGACTGGACGAGATTTAACATCCCATTAAAAAACTTATTTTAACATTTTCAATAAAAGCGGGCTTTGCTTGATTATTACGGATGGATTGCAAAAAAAAAAATATTTTCGAGGTGATGAAGATGATGATCATGTTTATTTTTGGTATGAGTAGCGGTATTCTACATATACACTAAAATATTGACAAAACACCGTAAAAGAGTGGCCAAGTAATTTTTATGGAAAATTCTAATATTATAGAATTAAAATTTTACAACCTAAAAAGGTTTATTATTTGACTGAATATATGTTATACCAGTGTGTTTTTGAGTAATTTAATTAACTAATTAAATACATATACTTTTCAAAAAATAATAACTAAAATTTGAGAAGAGGTTCATTCTATTTATGGTATTAAGACGAGAAATAATATGTAAACTGAAACGGGTAATTCACATAATGAGAACCAATATATTGAACAATTTTTTTTTTAAAAAAGGTCTTAAATTAGAGTAAAAAAAAAGGTCTTAAATTTTAGATAAAAATAGGAAATTAAAAAATATAAGTAGATAAAATTCAAATGTCAAGTTTTCACTAATTTTGATACGGATTGACTATGGAACATATAACTAACTATTTTGGAACAAGCAATTTTAAAATTTTGGTATTTTTGAAAACAGTTATATAGTTTTTGAAAATTATAATTTTTTGATAATTTCAACTTACTAAATAAAAATATATTCAACGAAGAACTCTGGTATCCCATTTTTATTATTACCCCATCTCTTTTAGTAAACATTGTGTAACGATTAATAATTTTTTTAAAAACGAACATTAGACAAAAAATTATGATTGATACGAGACGAGACAGGACTAGACGAGACGGGATGAGATGAGACGAGAGAGGATGAGTTGTGATGTGAGGAGATTGGACAGGACAAGACGTATTTCCTGTTCCAAAGTAAATACGTTTAGGTTTATTTAAAAAACAATCACATTAAAATAACGCATCTTTGCTACAACACCTGGATTAATATAATTCTTAGTCAACACCTGAATATTTTGTCCCGTGCTGTAGCACGGGTTACTACTCAACAAGTGACAATGAATTTTTCATTACCAAAATGACAATTGCTTTGGCTATATAACTTCACTAGAATTCCAAAATTTTAATCTTGACATTTTTTTTAAAAAAATGTTAAAACAGAGAGTTGTCCTTACATAAGTTAATTTTCCTATCTTTTTCTGTCTATCACATAAAATATAGATAGTAAAACTTTTACTGAAATGTTAGTATTCCACTTATGAATTAAGCCATTCAATGTTTTTTTTTAAAAGAAATATATTATTGGAAAATTATTTACCCTGTTAATTAACACCGATATTAGAACACTGATTTGAACATGCTTATATGTCAACCACATGTCCTAATATGAAAAAGGGAAATGACAATGATCAACACAAAAATAATCACTATATTACATACTAAAAAAAATAAAACTATAATAAGAGATGCGGCGAGACAAGACATGATAAGATGTGATGTATTTTCTCTTACAATTGAAAAAGACTATATAATTTCAACCAAAATCTAATTAAAAGACGATTGAAAATATTTAATCATAAGATTTATTTAGTTTTTAAATATACTCTTAATATCACCAGAATTATCTTAATGTTTCTGCACATAATTATATAACAGAATGTAAATTAAATTATAATTAAAAGTCCAATCTATTTATGGCATTACGATGAGAAGTAGTGGATATGAGACATAAATGAGTAATTTGTATAATAGAAAAAATGGTACTTAAACGATTTACAAAAAAAATGTTGACTCTGTGACATGTAAATAATTACTTTGAGACGGGTAATTTGAGAATTTTAGATATTTTTGAAAATATTTGAGAATTTATGAGAATTACAATTTCTACTAACTATATAAATTAAACATTCAAATGGAGAATACATGTATTTCGTATAAAGTTTTTAGCCAAAATTTATTAATAACATTATTATATGGATAATTATTTAAAAGAAAATGGTTATGGGACATAAGAATTATAACAGAATGGATTAGGACGGGATGGGATGAGATTATACAAGATTTAACACCCGTAACCAAATTCCTTTAATATTTTCAACAAACACAGACTGTGATTATTATGGATGGAATGCAAAAAAATATATATCTTCCAGTTGATGAAGATCATGTTTACTTTCAGTACGAGTTGCACTGTTCTATATATACACCAAAATATTGACAAAACACCGTAAAAGTGTGGAAACCTAATTTTTATGGAAAATATTGATATTATACAATTAAAATTTTACGACCTAAAATGGTTTATTATTTGACCGAATATATGTTTTACCAGTATTTTTTATGTAATTTAATTTACTAATTAAGTACATATACTTTAAGAAACAATAATTAAATTTTGAAAAAACCCAATTTATTTATGGTATTTATTAAGAAATAGTATACGTAAACTGAAACGGGGAACTTTGGTATTCCATCTAAATATAATTTTTGAAAATTATAATTTTTAATTTCAACTAAAATAATAAAAAAATATTCAACAGAGAACTCTGGTATTTCGTCTATAAAACTTACCCAATCTCTTTTTGTAAAAACTGTCTAAATATTTTATATACAAGATAACGAACGTATGACAAAAAATTCTGATGAATACGAGACGAGACTAGATGAGATGAGACAGAATGAGATGGGATGGGTTGGGATGTAAGGGGATGTGACAGGACGTTTTTCATTACAAATTAAACATGATTAGGTTTAATTTTTTAATTTACACATGTGCTGTAGCACTTGGATTAATATATTTTTTAGTCATTTATATGAAAATATTTTGTCCCGTGCTGTAGCACGGGTTACTACCTAGTCCAACAGTAATATGAACTCAAAACATTAATGATGATGAGTGTCCAAAGAAATTAGTCTAGTTGATCCCAACATTAGTCTAATTAAATCTAAAATCTAAAAACTCTTAAGAGGTATATATATCAATTAGTTATTTTTTGTTGTCTTTGAAAAAAGGGGAAAAAACGCTTCAGTTATCTTAAAGGGTGTTTGCCTAAATTTATCAAAAAGTATATCTTTCTTCATACTTTTAAAAGAAATTTAATGACCAAATGTAACCTCTAATCCCATTAATTATCGTCTCTTGGATTTTTGAAACTGCCTCAATCAGCTCCTACATACTTAAAATCAGCTCCACCCTCCACTGAATCTTACCCAAGCATCGATCACGTGCATGTTATGTATAGACACACACACCCTATTAGTCTATTAAAGTGTATAAATAAATACACACTGACTTAACAACAAACACTGACACCAATCTTCTCTTTTCAACAGTCGTTTTATTACAGCGCTCTGATCAAAGCTCATTCGAAGTAAAAGTCTACACACAGAGAGAGAAACAAGAAGAAAGAAGAAGAAGGAAGCGATGAATGCTTTAGCAGCAACAAACAGGAACTTCAAGTTAGCTTCAAGGCTTCTTGGTTTGGATTCTAAGCTCGAGAAAAGTCTTCTTATCCCCTTCCGTGAAATTAAGGTTCTCATAATTTATTTTTTCACTCCTTTCTTTTAAACTAATTAACCTTGATCGGCTGATTTTGCGGCCTTTTCCGGCGGCCGGAGTTGATTCTTGGCCGGCGGATTTTAATGAAAAAAAATTGATTTTTGAATGTTTCGGGGCATTTCGTAACCCGACCCGCTAATTTCTGATCCAATTACAACCCTGATCCGGTTACTGAATTAGATAACCGGAAGAATCAATTTTAATCAACCGGTTTTGTAAATATTTTTTGGCAGGTGGAATGTACCATACCGAAAGACGATGGGACATTAGCATCATTCGTTGGGTTCAGAGTGCAACACGACAATGCTAGAGGTCCCATGAAAGGTGGAATCAGATATCATCCCGAGGTTTTTGACTTTTTCACTTTTGTAAATTTTCTCTTCCAAACCAGAATTCAATTTCGGTTCTTGGTACGAGATGCTAAACCGGTTATTGTGTTATTATTCTTTAATTGAAAAGGTTGACCCGGATGAAGTGAACGCATTGGCTCAGCTCATGACTTGGAAAACAGCAGTGGCTAAGATTCCTTACGGAGGAGCCAAAGGAGGGATTGGTTGTGATCCAAGCAAGCTCAGTATCTCCGAGCTCGAGCGGTTGACTCGAGTTTTCACTCAGAAGATTCATGATCTTATTGGGATTCATACTGATGTTCCAGCTCCTGATATGGGCACTGGTCCTCAGGTTTAACTCTCTTCAAAACGTTTCCATTAAGTTATTGTTCTTCTTGAGTCATCATCTTTAATTTTTTTTACCTTGGTGGTAAATTTGTAGACAATGGCTTGGATTCTTGATGAGTACTCTAAGTTTCATGGTTACTCGCCTGCAGTTGTGACTGGAAAGCCCATTGTAAGTAACAGTAGTTACAATTATTGTGTTGCTAATCACTGTTATAAGACGTTACCTGAGTGGTAAAATGATGGTTATGAGCCAGGATCTTGGTGGTTCGCTAGGGAGAGACGCTGCTACTGGAAGAGGAGTGATGTTTGGAACCGAAGCTTTGCTTAACGACCACGGCAAGAGCATATCAGGGCAGCGTTTTGTCATCCAGGTGAAGTTTTAAAAAATCTTTCTTTATGTTTCTCGCGGAACCAGAGAGACTTTTTCTCAATCGGGTTAAACTGTTGGCTATTTAGGGGTTTGGTAACGTGGGTTCTTGGGCGGCGAAGCTGATAAGTGAAAAGGGTGGGAAGATAGTTGCGGTGAGTGACATTACTGGAGCAATCAAGAGCAAGGACGGTATTGATATCCCGGCCTTGCTCGAGTATACAAAAGTACACAGAGGTGTCAAAGGGTTTGATGGTGCAGATCCAATAGATCCAAATGTCATACTGCTCGAGGATTGTGATATCCTCGTCCCTGCAGCACTTGGTGGTGTCATCAACAGGTTCAAGCTTTTTTTTGCTACACAAACTTACATTTTGTTTTAAAGTTTCTCTAAAACTTATATTAATTGTGTTTTGGTTGAAGGGAGAATGCGAATGAGATTAAAGCAAAGTTCATCATAGAAGCTGCTAATCATCCAACTGATCCAGACGCCGATGAGGTTTGATTTCCCTATATTTTTACTTCGCAAATTCTCAATTCAAATCTGTAATGGAGACACTTGTATTGCAGATATTGAGTAAGAAAGGTGTGGTTATTCTCCCAGACATATACGCAAACTCTGGAGGAGTCACTGTCAGTTACTTCGAATGGGTTCAGGTATGAGTCTCTAAACTACTAACCTTGGACAGACCAAGTCGATAGTTGATCAAGTGGTTTTGCTGGTATTGGTAATGTGCAGAACATACAAGGGTTTATGTGGGAAGAAGAGAAGGTGAACGATGAGCTAAAGACTTACATGACTCGCTCTTTCAAGGACTTGAAAGAGATGTGCAAAACTCACTCCTGCGATCTCCGGATGGGAGCTTTTACTCTCGGTGTTAATCGTGTGGCTCAGGCTACCATTCTCAGAGGCTGGGGAGCTTAAAGATACTCTGTTCTTTATGAATCTCCTCCTTAATAAAACGAGCCAACCTTTTCATGTTTTTATTTTCTAAACCTACTTTGACTTAGAGGTCTTCTTGAGTTAACAGATCTGTGTGTTATATAACCAGATGATGCTTTCTGTATGTAATAAAACCTTGAAATCATATGATTAATGAACTTTTCTTTCACTCTTTTCATAAAGCTAAGTATCAAAAACTAGAATCTGAAAAACGATTACCATCATTATGGTTGTTAAATAAGCATTTTTATGATCCAAGATAGTAAGGAGGAGTTACATAAGGCTATATAGAATATGAATCTACCCTCTCCCTCGGCCTCTGAAGGCTCCACGAAAACCACCTCTTGGTGGAAACCCTCTACCACGGGGTGCACCTCCGAAATTGCCTCTACCACGGGGGGCACCTCTACCACGGGGAGCACCTCTTCCACGGGGAGCTCCTCTACCACGGGGAGCACCTCCTGATTGCCCCCTGCAACAAGTACAGAACAAGAGTTCAACAAAGTTTGTTCTACTACTTAAAAGGGACCTAAGAAACTGATAACTCAACAAGTGTAAATGTCAGAAAGAAGCTATCTTTTTAGGAAGTGTAGCTTACTTTGGTTGAGGAAGGAATCTTGATAGATGTAAAAGCTTCTCAGGGTTAATGAAGAACTTGTCGCCTTGATTATAAGAGGTAGCTACAATACCTTCCATCATTTTGATAGTAAACAGCTGGAAAAAAGTAAAGAACCAATGCTTTAGATATCAGAGAGCAGGGCAGTAAAAAAGAAGAAAGCAACAGATGGAGAGAGAGAGAGAGATAACACGTACAGATTCATTAATGGGACCAAAGATTTCATCAACTCTCCCAATCTGTGTCATGTTTTGTAGGTAGATTGGGGCATTGAAATGTGGGATTTTCGGATTTGTTAGCTTGGTCACAGCATCTCCCTCACAAGCATGTAGAAAAGTTGCAACTTCTGTATAACCAAAGAAACAAAACTTTATTCATAACGATTGACAATTCCACAAGTTTGTTCCTTTGAATTTAAACTGTCACAAAACCTAAACTCTAAAGATTAATCTAACAAAATCCTAATAAGAAGAACCAATTTATCAAGGGAATTATACTCAGAATTCAGCAACAAAACACTCATTAATTTCAAAGCTTGATCGGTAAAGCAAGTATGAGAATCGTCAAAGAAGGTTTAGAGAACGAACCAACGACTTCGCTGGGAGGTCCTTCGTCACGATAACCACCACCAAAGCGTCCTCCGCCACGTCCGCCGCCGCCACCAAAACGTCCACGTCCGCCGCCGTCTCTTCCTCCCCTTCCCCTAAAATTCCCGCCGCCGCGTGGTGGTCTCATCTTTGGTTCTGTTTCTTCTTAACAGCGCTCTGTTCCTCAGAAGTTTTTTAGGGTTTGTAGCGACGGAAGCAATTGGAGTGTTCAATAAGTAGCTTTTTTATACAAAAGTATATATAATAATAAAAAAGTTGTGAATGTACGTATACGTATTAGGGTTTTCAGCAATTGAACGAAAATAATACAATTTTTTTTTTAGTTAATTAGTCAATAAATTAATTAATTATTAAAAGGATTTTTTTTTTTTTTACTGAAAGATTATATTAATTGATAATAATAATAAAAGGTTACAAAAAAGGATCAAGGGCAATCAACCCAGCTACCAGGCTAAATCTAACCTACGATTCTAGCCATATCATCTACAAAAATCTTTTGAAGCCAACACGGAAAGCCAGTTGCTACATAAGATTGACGGCGATCCTCTCTTGTTACACTCTTTGCTATAAGATGAGCGCCAAGATTTGAGTTCCTGTCTTCCAAAAAAACTTTACATTCCAGAACATTACCCAAGGCTGCTTCCAAGGACCTGGAATAAAACAAAAAGAAAGGCCAAGCTTTTGGCCGCTGAAGAGCTCCAACTAACTCTAAGTCTTCTGAAGCGAATATGATCTTCCCAAGATTGTGGCTAATCATACTCTCTATAGACCAAAGCCAGCTTTGAAGGCAAGCATCCATTTTAGAATGAATCATAGCAAAAGACTTTCTGCTATGTAATAAAACTTCACCAGTTTCATTCCTCAAAACCCATGCTGCTCCACTAACATTGAATTCTTTATCCCAAGATGAAGCCAAGTTACATTTTAGCCATCCAAAGGGGGGAGGAGACCAGTGCTTTTTAACCTGAGTTAGGTTATGGCTCGCAGCTTCTGCCTCCCGTTCCTTCAAAGATTGAGCATGAAACCATTCCTGGACATTTTCTCTGATTTTTGAGATTGTCACAGGCGCTCTAAATCTTTTGCCTTCAATACTAAACAAGTTTCTGTTTTTCCATAATTGCCATAAAATCCAAGGGAAGGCTTTCCTTATCTCAACCTGCACTTTGCTATCTTTGCTCACAAGGATCAAGTAATACAAATTCTGATACAAGGATTCAGAATCAAATCCATTAAGCGGATTCGGATAGCCATATAGTGCCCAAATTTGTCTAGCAACCGAGCATGTGAAAAGAACATGCTTTGCTGATTCTCCTTCCATCCCACATCTTTGACATCTTGAATCGGTTTTCAAACCTCTGTCAATCATTTTATCAGCTACCGGAATGCCCCCGAAACAGCTTTCCACATAAATGTTTTGATCTTGGGCTCTGTACTGCATTTCCATAACTGATCTTTTATATGGAGGATGGACGGTTGCATTGAGGCCTCTGTTACCAGATCAATTTTCTCGCTTTCATAGGCAGCCCAATAACCTGATTTTACTGAATATACCCCACTTTTTGTGTGTTCCCATATGAAGAAGTCATTTGATCGAGGAACTGGCTTGAACTTGCAGATCAGCTCTACATCTCTAGGATAGAAGTGGTAATGCAGTTTGGTACGATCCCAAGAGTGAGATTCCACATCAATTAAGTCTTTCACTTTTAAGTCCAGATTGAAGATAATATTCTTCATTAATGGTGCTCGCATAACACCATCCAATATCCATCGAGAGGACCAAACCATAACAGACTCCCCATCACCAATCATTTGTCTAAGCCCTCTTTTTAGCAGATCTCTCCCGTGGAGGATGCTTCTCCATGCATAGGATGGTCTCTCTCCAAGGTCTGAACTTAAGAAATCACCCTCTTCAAAGTATCTACTTTTAAAGAAAAGAGCAAACAGACTATTATCATCCTGCAAAATCCTGGAAGCTTGTTTTGCCAAAAGAGCTTGATTAAAGATTTGGATATCTTTAAACCCCAGTCCTCCTAGGTGTTTAGGTAGGCATAACTTGTCCCAACCAATCCAGTGCATTTTCCTTTTGTCCTCAATGGAATCCCACCAGAAAGCCGACATAGCAGAGGTCAGATTTTCACAAGTCTTCTTGGGGAGCTTGAAACACGACATTGCAAATATAGGCATCGCCATAGCCACTGCTTTCAGAAGAATTTCTTTCCCTCCTTGTGAGAGAGATCGGGCAAACCAACCAGACATTCTGCTTTTCATGTTATCATGGATATAGGCCAGCATGTCTATTTTTGAACAACTAAAACATTCTGGTAATCCCAGATATTTGCTTGCTCCACCTTCTTTAACAATCCCCAGCTTCACTTGGATCTGATTCCTGATACCATCCTCAACTTTGCTCCCAAAAGTAATAGAGGACTTTTCAAAGTTGATCATTTGACCTGTGACATCACCATACTCAGATAAAATTCCTTTCAGAGTTGAAGCTTGTTCCACCGATGCTTTTATCAGAAACAAGCTATCGTCTACAAACAGAGGATGATGGATCGAAGGTCCTTGAGGTGAAAACTGAATCCCATTAATTTGACCCGCAGCTTCAGCTTTGTTTAGGAGGTGAGTTAGACCCTCCGCACAAAGAACAAATAAGGCAGGGGAGAGAGGATCTCCCTGTCTAATACCTCTTTGCGGGTTTATTAATCCAAAAGGCTGTCCATTTATAAGCACCGTGTACGTGACTGTTGTAACACAAAACATGACCATATCCACCCACTTCCTATGAAATCCCAGGGCCAAAAGAATAGCTTCCAGAAAACTCCATTCCATTCTGTCATATGCCTTTGACATATCTGTTTTTACTGCCATGAAGTTCTTTGAAATCTCCTTGTGAGTACGCAGACCGTGGACAGCTTCATGAGCAATAAGAATGTTGTCTGAAATCAACCTTTCAGGGATGAAGGCTGATTGATTTGGGGACATAACTGTGAAGGCTGATTGATTGAGAGGCTGTAGTCTGGCCATTAGGATCTTTGCTACCACCTTGTATAGAACCGAACACAGGCTTATATGTCTCAAGTCACTCATAAGAGGTGAGTTTAGCTTTTTGGGGATGAGACATAACTGTGTGAAATTCCATTCTTTAGGGAATACTCCATTGACAAAGAAATTGGTTACCTCACTTGTCACCTGCTCTCCAACTATATCCGAGTACTGCTGGAAGAATAGACCAGTCATACCATCTACTCCAGGCGAGCTTTAATGTTTGATTGAGAATATTGCATTCTTCACTTCCTCTTTTGAGACTGAACCCAAGAGAGCTTGATTCATGTCCTCCGTAACTCTGGGAACAAAACCATCAAGCATTGATTGCGTATCAACAGGTGTGGATGTCGAGAACAAGGATTAAAAGGGATTTGAGTGACATATATATAATTAATTAGAAATTATTTTCCCATTTATTTATGGTTGTGTTGGTTTAAGTTTGGTTTGGCTTTCTCTCACACATTTCACTTATTAGACGCATGAAACAACGCAAAGTCGCAAAGGATAACCAAAAGAAAAGAGAAAAAAGCACACTTGAAGGCTTAAAAAAAGCCTTCAAAACTTTCTATTACTAATTCAATTTTCTCCGTTACCTTCGTTTCTATCTTTTTTCATTACTTCTACATACATACGTAGACGCATCCATTTCATTACATTCAACAAACAGGTTGCGTCTGGTTTCACCTTTTTTTGATTGTGTACTATGATCTTTATGTTCCAAAAGTCTCTTTTTCCCCCTCTTTGCAACAGACCATATGACTGATGCTAAGTATCTCTCTCTCAGCACACTGTCCTCCCAAAGCATATTGATGCAATGTACAGATTTTTCGCCCATTTCTCCTGAAATTCACAACCAACACCGTGTAAGTTCTAATTTCAGTTATACGGAAACAAACCATATAAATCCAACTTTTTGTTCAAAACTAAAGAAACACACCTTAACGTGAGTGCTTGGAAAGGCGGTGGTGCGAAGAGTCTCTTGAGTTTCATCCATCATTTTACGTTTTGGTACACTTAATATAAAAGCTGCTTGGTCTGCAGTTGCTGCCATTGATGTTATCCTATACCCACTTTCCCACCTCCTATGTATCCCATCACTTGGGTACAAAAAGTCGAGCTCCACGACCTTTTCACGCAATAACCAAACAAGATTATTATTAAGGGAGATGTCACCATGTTGTATAGGGAAAATGTAAAAAATGCTTTTAAGGTTAAGAGATGGAAACATACCTGATCAGAGTAGCCCGAGTTCCTCGACATTACCACACCCCAACGGTTCCCAGCAGTTGTCATGGAGGTTACATGAAAATCTTCTTTCCATTTCTTATTTATCCACTTGAAAGGAAATGAGTCGCTGACTTTGTAAGATTGCTGAGTATAAGAAGTACCTACCAATTTGAAACGAGTAGAAATAAGTAAAGAACCCTTCATCTTATAAGTATGACACTGTTATAGTTAACTGTGACATAACTACCATTAAAACCAACCTTTTGACATGATAACTAATGAGCTCCCGTTATCTGAACCAGCTATGGAACTGATATAGTAGTTTTTTTCCCACTGTTCCATAATCCAGTCCTGCAAAAATAAAAACACAAATGGTGAGTTACTGCAAAATTGATTGATTCCTAATTGCTTCCAGCAATTATTATTACCTTGTGAAGGAAGACCGTTGACAATTCATAAACTTGAGAGGTGAATCCAGTCCCAGCATCCATTATGAGGGCCCAGAGATTAGCTGCTGATGCTACACAGCTAATTAAAAGGCCATCCTCGTTACCTTTCTGAACATGTTGGTGCAGCCTTGTGTCTGCAACGTTGTAGTGATATCTACACGAAGAAAATGACATTAGTGAGAAATTTGATGAACAAAGGTTTTTGAAAATTTTCAAGTGTCTATGCAAATTTTACCTCTGTTTCATTGGACGACGAGCATTATAGACGGAGATCCACTGACAAGCAGGACTGCCAATTCTGATTTTCTTCTTTGGCTGTTCATCCTCTTCCAAATTAAGAAGTAATCTTCCTCGTTTTTGTCCAACCTATGTACCAAAAGAAGCAAAATCAGCCTTTTCAGAAATATTTATAATAGTTGAATAATGAAGCATAAGAAGGGGGGAAATAGCCAGCAACCTTAAGAGCCCCATCAATTCTAATTGGTCTAGATAGAGCACATGGTTCAATAAGAGAATCAAAAATGGTTATAAGCTTTGCATAGTTGGGCTCTTCGTCAAACTTCATATTAGTAACTGCCTCGAGGAACAACTTAAACGGTGGTGGAGAAAAACAGCACATTAGTTCAGGAGAAGTTGACATCTTTTTCTTGCAAACAAGAAAGCTCTTATTGTCACCCTGCAAAAGACAGTAAACGATATTACATAAAAATTGACAGACATAATGAAGAAAACGAATCAGATATAGTTGTAAGGGCAAGTAGTGAAACATAAACAGACCTGATATCCTTGCCATGGCAGTCTTCCCTTCAAGAGGAAAATTAAAGTATAAGCCAATGACTCTAGATCATCTCTCCGACTTCCAGTACGGCCTAGATGTGCATGAACACTTGCATACCTTATTGTTCCCCTGCATGTGAAACATAATAACCATGTAAGAAAATATGAAACATTTATATAGAAAGAATAACAGAAACATACAGTAATGAACATACCTGAACACATCAGGTCTTTGATCATATTCTACATGCTGGCCGGAGTGCGTATCTTTCCATCTAGATGCTGAAACAAAAGAAGATTATGTGAGCAATAATGCAAATATCAAATAAGAGAACCAATATAAATATCCCATAAACGTTGTAGACACAGAAGAGGAGAAACTAGTACTAATGTTTAAAGTTTGTGTAAACATATAATAACAAACTCACCAAGACCAAGATCAATAAGGTAGAGTTTTTTCTCATCTGCTGTCCCCGGCTGACCGAGTAAAAAGTTTTCGGGCTTCACATCTCCATGGACAAACCTAATTTGACAGGGGGATTGAACATAGCATGACAATCAGGTCAATAAAAGAAAATTGTGACAGTAAATTGTAATTACCTCCACGAAATGAATGAAACTATTAGTCAAGAAGTTACCAAAAATATATTTTAACTTACCCTTTCATATGAAGTTTCTCAAGAATAGATATGGACTCAACAGCAATGCAGGCTACCATGTTCGGAGACATCCTGCAACATGTTATGAAAATGAATCATACGAAAAATCTTGCAAACAGATCAAAGTGTGGTGAAAAAAGAAGATTGCTTACGATTGCCCCGAAGAATTCCAAACATCCCACAGACTCGGACCAAGCATGTCCATGACCTGAAATATTTATTAAAACGTTACTCAATACATAATAACTCAATCAATCTCAAAGTAAATTTAATAAAGCTCATACTATATTACATACAAGAATGTAAAAATCTCCTTGACGACCCTTGTGATGTACCGCAGGAACTCCATAGCAACCATTAAGCGTACTTTACAACAAGAGGAAAAAAAGAAACAAATGAGATGACATAAATTTCATCAGAGAAACTTGGCAGAAAAATTCAGATAAAATGCATTCAAGTCTTACTTGTACACTTGCCACTCGTAAGGTGGGCCAAAGTTGCAGCCTTTGCTATTGCGGTGCTCAAATTTCAAAGCCACCTGAAAAAGAATTACACAAGAATTTTTGTTACGATATGACTTCCTTTGTCTATAATCATCATGAATCTTCACTTCAGTAAGCTTCACTACAACATACCTCAATTGCATCTGCCCCAATCCTATCACTTCCACCACTCACCCTTCTACCAACAAATACTTGCCCAAAGCCTCCTTTACCGAGTTTCCTCTCAGTCTTATAAACAGGAGAATTTCCAACTTGTACCTACACAAACATATGAAATCAAAATCAATACCCTCTCAAACAAAAAGCCTAGTACTTAAATGTCATAAGATCAGCATAAAGTTATACCCTTTCAGGGACTGGAGCTGTGCTGGAATCTTCTTCAACACCAACTACCTTCTCTGCGCTACCACCTTCCATAGCGATATCCTTATCAGCTACCCCTTCAACTTGATTAAAAGCAGGTTCACCTACTGCTGGACGAACCTCAATAGGTTCAGCCTCTAAATCTATTAACCTGATGCCTCTACCCCTACCGGCAGCACCAGTTGGTCTAGGAGGTGCAGGGGCTTTTGCTGCAGCGTTTCCCCTTCCTCTACCACCACCTCTTCTCCTTGTTACAGGCTGAGGAGGGAGTTCAATGTTTTCGGCCTGATCAATCACCTGAGGGCTAGGTTGTCTCAATCTACGTGCTCCACTTCTTAACTCTGGCATTCTTACTCCATACAAAGAGTAAGAAAAGATTGTTCTTTCGGTATACCTTCTTTAGCTAACCTGCAACACAAACAGAGGTAGCAGAGAATGTAAGTATTTAATTGAAATCAAAATGAGAGGACACAAATCTAAATAGATTAAAAGAAACAGTGGCTTTGCAACTCGGAGCATTGTCTTCCCATCAAACAAATCAATTGCCATCCTTACACAGAAGCAGTTTCCAATCAAACAGAGAAAACAATCAAAATCACAAACACAATAAAGTCATCAACTTTGGCTCAAGAGTATCAAAATCATCATTACTGTTACAGGATGGCGAATACATCAAAATACAAAAACAGCAGGTGATGATTCTCATCTTCACAGAAACATACAAACATAGATTCAAAAGAATCAGTGTAAACCAAGCGACAGTTTTGAATAAACTCGATCATCATCCTAAAGAAAGACAAGATCTTTCCAGACAAAACATAAAAAAAAAACACACAACAACCCGGAACCACCAAATAGAAAATCATACCAGATGAAGGATTTAGGATTAACCTTTCAGAAGGAAGGATGATCGGACTATGGAAGACGAGAAAACCGATCCAGAAAAAAAGAAAAAAAAAATTGAAACTTTCAGATCTCCTTTTCGGAAATTTCAGAGAATGAGAAAACCGACGGCTTTCTCAAAAACTAGGGCGATTTTAAATGTGAGAACTTTTTTGTAGCTGTGAAGAAGAAGCACACCTTATAGAGATGATGAGAGAGAGAAAAGCTTCAGGTTTTGGTTTTAGGCTTTTTATAATGAAGATTGGAAAAAGTTGGAGATGAAGAGACAATGAAGAAGAAGAAGATGAGAGGAGGTGCAGATTTGGGGAAGAATTTTTTTATTTTTTTTTTTTTGGGTCCAATTTTTTTTTAGTTTTCTTGGATGGATTGATCAACTTTAGAAACAAAAAGAAAAAAAAAAAAATGAAAAATTCTGGCAAATATTTGGTAAAGATATTTATTTATTTTACCTTTCATTGATTTAAAATTTTTTTGAATAAAGTTTATAAATTTGAGAAACACTAAAAAAGCTTTTGTGTACTTCTTGGTCTTTCTCGAATGTTTAATGGTCTTAATATTGCTGCTTACTTCGGTTTCCTCGCATGATTTTTTAAATTTATTAATATATACTAGTATTAATTTTTTACAAGTGCGTATGAATTTAAAAAAATGTTTCGTACGTATGTGTAGTTTGTATGTTGTGTATCCAGTAAAGCGCACGTGTTAGGGTCCTTAAGTGTAATAAACCACATCCTTTATGTCTTGTGCAAAAGTTACAAATTGACGATTAGTGTGTATGTAAAAATAATCTTGGCAGTTTAGGTATCATAGTTTTATTTTATTTATCTAGGGTTTGGTCGGTAACCGCTCTTACCGCAGCAGTAAAGAACTAAAAGATGATAAACGTTTTGATTACTGATTAGGGAAAAATATATACATAGGTATATACTACCATATTATTATTATGTTTTATCGTTGTTAACTATTTTGATACATTTGATCGATATTTTCTTTGACCGTTTTGTTTTAGGGCTCAAATATTTTGTTTTTGGACTTATGCGATAATAACTAAAAAAATCTGATAGTTTTGGTTTGATTATTTATTTTGACCGTTTTGTATTATGGATTAGTTTTCTATGTGATAGTAATTAAAAAATCTGATAGTTTTGGATCCATATTTGTTTCGACCGTTTTGTATGATGGATTAGATTTGTATGCCATAGTAACTAAAAATATGATAATTATGAATTGATATTTGTTTCGTTTGTATTACTGACTAGATATTTTTGTTTTCGACTTATATGATAGTTTTTGAATTATAGTTGTTTCAACTGTTTTGTATTACCGATTAAATTTTTAATTTTCAATCTGATAGTTTTTGATTTAATTTTCAATTTTTGAATTTACCGATTATATGTGTCATTTTCTGCCAAACACGCCTTAACCGAATATACGAGTTCGGTTCGGCGTTCGCTTTGGATTGCACCGATAAATCCGATTTGGAATATCTTCGAAACCATTATTAGGTTTGAATTCGTCCTTAAAACCATTGGTTCCGGTTTAATTAAACCGGGATCACCCATTCCTAAATTTCCGTCCAACGCCAACGGTAACGAAATCGCACAAGTGTCGACGCTACAGATCACACAACAGAAAGAGAAAAATGACGTCACCGAGTCACACCCCAAATCGCGGCGGCGAATCGGTCGAGACTCAGTCTCCTGAGCTCAGGAAAGATCCGGTGACTAACCGCTGGGTAATATTCTCTCCCGCCAGAGCCAAGAGACCGACCGATTTCAAATCCAAATCTCCCAACAACCCTAACCCCAAACCTACCTCGTGCCCCTTTTGCATCGGCCGTGAGCAAGAGTGTGCTCCGGAGATATTTCGTGTGCCGGATCATGACCCGAATTGGAAACTCCGGGTCATCGAGAACCTGTACCCGGCTCTAAGCAGGAATCTCGAGACCCAATCGACGCTTCCCGAGACGGCTACGACTCGGACTATACCCGGATTTGGATTCCATGACGTGGTAATCGAATCTCCTGTTCACTCGATCGAGCTCTCCGATTTAGATCCGGTTTGTATCGGCGATGTCTTGATCTCGTATAAGAAGAGGATCCAACAGATCACTCAACATGATCCCATCAATTACATTCAGGTAAAGAAACTAGTTTCCATAGATCGATTCCATCAATGTATTATCAATGCTTTTGTGCTAAGTGTCTTTTGGGTTGCTTACATTTGTAAAAAAGGTATTCAAGAACCATGGTGCGTCAGCTGGAGCATCAATGAGTCACTCCCACAGTCAGATTATGGCTTTACCAGTTGTTCCTCCAACAGTTTCTTCACGCCTTGATGGTACTAAGGAATATTTCAACGAGACTGGGAAATGTTGTCTCTGTGAAGCTAAATCAAAACACTTTGTGATTGATGAGTCGTCTCATTTT
>NC_025704.1:9061561-9075488 GCF_000633955.1 Camelina sativa
AAAAAAAAAAAAATGAAAAATTCTGGCAAATATTTGGTAAAGATATTTATTTATTTTACCTTTCATTGATTTAAAATTTTTTTGAATAAAGTTTATAAATTTGAGAAACACTAAAAAAGCTTTTGTGTACTTCTTGGTCTTTCTCGAATGTTTAATGGTCTTAATATTGCTGCTTACTTCGGTTTCCTCGCATGATTTTTTAAATTTATTAATATATACTAGTATTAATTTTTTACAAGTGCGTATGAATTTAAAAAAATGTTTCGTACGTATGTGTAGTTTGTATGTTGTGTATCCAGTAAAGCGCACGTGTTAGGGTCCTTAAGTGTAATAAACCACATCCTTTATGTCTTGTGCAAAAGTTACAAATTGACGATTAGTGTGTATGTAAAAATAATCTTGGCAGTTTAGGTATCATAGTTTTATTTTATTTATCTAGGGTTTGGTCGGTAACCGCTCTTACCGCAGCAGTAAAGAACTAAAAGATGATAAACGTTTTGATTACTGATTAGGGAAAAATATATACATAGGTATATACTACCATATTATTATTATGTTTTATCGTTGTTAACTATTTTGATACATTTGATCGATATTTTCTTTGACCGTTTTGTTTTAGGGCTCAAATATTTTGTTTTTGGACTTATGCGATAATAACTAAAAAAATCTGATAGTTTTGGTTTGATTATTTATTTTGACCGTTTTGTATTATGGATTAGTTTTCTATGTGATAGTAATTAAAAAATCTGATAGTTTTGGATCCATATTTGTTTCGACCGTTTTGTATGATGGATTAGATTTGTATGCCATAGTAACTAAAAATATGATAATTATGAATTGATATTTGTTTCGTTTGTATTACTGACTAGATATTTTTGTTTTCGACTTATATGATAGTTTTTGAATTATAGTTGTTTCAACTGTTTTGTATTACCGATTAAATTTTTAATTTTCAATCTGATAGTTTTTGATTTAATTTTCAATTTTTGAATTTACCGATTATATGTGTCATTTTCTGCCAAACACGCCTTAACCGAATATACGAGTTCGGTTCGGCGTTCGCTTTGGATTGCACCGATAAATCCGATTTGGAATATCTTCGAAACCATTATTAGGTTTGAATTCGTCCTTAAAACCATTGGTTCCGGTTTAATTAAACCGGGATCACCCATTCCTAAATTTCCGTCCAACGCCAACGGTAACGAAATCGCACAAGTGTCGACGCTACAGATCACACAACAGAAAGAGAAAAATGACGTCACCGAGTCACACCCCAAATCGCGGCGGCGAATCGGTCGAGACTCAGTCTCCTGAGCTCAGGAAAGATCCGGTGACTAACCGCTGGGTAATATTCTCTCCCGCCAGAGCCAAGAGACCGACCGATTTCAAATCCAAATCTCCCAACAACCCTAACCCCAAACCTACCTCGTGCCCCTTTTGCATCGGCCGTGAGCAAGAGTGTGCTCCGGAGATATTTCGTGTGCCGGATCATGACCCGAATTGGAAACTCCGGGTCATCGAGAACCTGTACCCGGCTCTAAGCAGGAATCTCGAGACCCAATCGACGCTTCCCGAGACGGCTACGACTCGGACTATACCCGGATTTGGATTCCATGACGTGGTAATCGAATCTCCTGTTCACTCGATCGAGCTCTCCGATTTAGATCCGGTTTGTATCGGCGATGTCTTGATCTCGTATAAGAAGAGGATCCAACAGATCACTCAACATGATCCCATCAATTACATTCAGGTAAAGAAACTAGTTTCCATAGATCGATTCCATCAATGTATTATCAATGCTTTTGTGCTAAGTGTCTTTTGGGTTGCTTACATTTGTAAAAAAGGTATTCAAGAACCATGGTGCGTCAGCTGGAGCATCAATGAGTCACTCCCACAGTCAGATTATGGCTTTACCAGTTGTTCCTCCAACAGTTTCTTCACGCCTTGATGGTACTAAGGAATATTTCAACGAGACTGGGAAATGTTGTCTCTGTGAAGCTAAATCAAAACACTTTGTGATTGATGAGTCGTCTCATTTTGTTTCCGTTGCTCCTTTTGCTGCTACGTATCCTTTTGAGGTTTGGATTGTTCCCAAGGATCATTCTTCCCACTTCCATCATCTTGATGACGTTAAGGTTACCTTTTTACTCCTCTACTTAGTTCTATTTATGAACTGGTTAGATATATGCAAGTTCTTGGATAATCATTACCTTACTTATTTACAGGCTGTTGACCTTGGAGGACTTCTGAAACTCATGCTGCAGAAGATAGCTAAGCAACTTAACGATCCGCCGTATAATTATATGATCCACACTTCCCCTATCAAGGTCACAGAATCACAATTACCTTACACGCATTGGTTCTTACAGATTGTACCTCAGCTTTCTGGGGTTGGTGGGTTTGAGATTGGGACAGGGTGTTACATAAACCCAGTTTTCCCGGAGGATGTAGCAAAGGTTTTGCGGGAAGTTACCCTTACTTGAACCCCGGGTTTAAAATATGAGGAAAGTGATTAGTGTGGAGCTATGGGCTCAATGTGAAGGTCTTCAGAAAACACGATTCATCATTATATGGTTCCTCTGTTGAAGAGGAAGATGTTTCAGTTTGATTCAAATAACACTGCTGTAGACAATATATGTAGTTCTGTTGTAGAAGAATACTCTATACTCATCTTGTGTTCTTCTTTACTTCTAGTTCATATCATTGCAATAAGAAGTTCCTTTGATTCTCTCTTACTTCTCTTTTTGAAAGGTAATTTCAGGATTTTTTAACTCCTAAGTAAAGAATCTATTAAGGGTCTGCTTCTTATACTGCTTATGCCTTATGGTTTGGCTAATTTTGGGTTTTACTTTACTGTCTTTCTCTACAAACTTGTCTCTGATTGTCAGGCTAGACAAATATGACATCTCCTAACTTACAGAAAGCTTTGAATTTGTGCCTAAAACACGCGCAGATAATACCGGCCTCAATGCAATGGAGATCACAGCTTCTCTGTACACTGGACATGGATCCGGAAACCCAAAATTCGGCGTCGATTTAGAGGAAGGTGTTTGTAAAGACGTCTCAGATACAAAAGTATGGGATCTTTATTCCACCAAGTAAGTTCTCTTTTTGTCACTCTGCAATGAAATCTCTCTGTTGTACTACATTCCTTTGATTAAGAAGCCAAGTCTGTGTGCTCTTAAGAAGCTAACATGTCTCTTCTATAACGTCATTTAAGATCAAAGAACAGTAAATTAATATTCCATTTTTTTGCACATGCCAAACTGATTATCCATTGGCTTTAATCTTCTGTACCATTTGGTTGGTCTCAACAAGACAAACCCGATGCTTACATTGTTGAATGTATACAATATGTGACTAACTGTAATGTTTGTAAATGGCAGATTATAATGGCCAAACTAGCTGGTGGGCCAAGGGGAGAAGCGGTTGCAGCTGCTGGTGCAGGCATGGACGAAGACTAAGCTCTTATAACAAACAGCTCTTACCCAAACTCACTCTCTTCTTCTATAACTTATTTTTTCTTAATCTTTCATAGAAAAATTTGGTAGCAACAAACACACCCTACTTGTCTTTCCTCTGCCTGTGGAGTGGTTCCTTGCAAGTTGCAACATTAAAATTGAAATTGAAAAGTTGTGATGACAACAACATTGACAAGTTTAAAGTTGTTTTTTAGACAAAACCTGAAACGACACCGTGCAATGTTCCACAGTCAAACAGAGTACACTCACACACAGTCAACGAAAGAGCTGAGTCAAATTTTGTGTTTGACCAATTTGGTTCCTCATCATGGCTGCAGCTTCGTCAGTTCCCTCTCTCGCCGACCGAGTCGCGATAGTCACCGGTTCATCTCGTGGTATTGGCCGAGCCGTAGCCATACACCTCGCTGAACTCGGCGCCAAGATAGTCATCAACTACACCACCAGATCCACTGAGGCCGATCAGGTCGCCGCCGAAATCAACTCATCCGCCGGCGCCAGTTCGGAACCAATAGCCGTCGTGTTCCGCACCGATATATCAGAGCCGAGCCAGGTCGAGTCTCTCTTCGACGCAGCGGAGAAAGCCTTTAACTCGCCGGTTCAAATCCTAGTTAACTCAGCTGGAATCCTCGATCCAAATTACCCTACCATCGCCAACACTCCAGTTGAAGTTTTCGATCGCATCTTCAAGTAATCAAGAAACATTATTATAAATGATCTTGCTTAAGAATCAAGAATCAAAAATTGAGTGATTCTTGAAACTGTTTCTGTTTGTTCACTGTTCAGGGTGAACACTAGAGGATCATTCTTGTGCTGTAAAGAAGCTGCAAAAAGGCTAAAACGTGGAGGTGGTGGGAGGATTATACTGGTAACGTCTTCATTAACCGAGGCTCTGATCCCAGGGCAAGGAGCTTACACAGCATCAAAAGCAGCTGTGGAGACAATGGTGAAGATTCTTGCTACGGAACTTAAAGGTTCAGGAATCACTGCAAACTGTGTTTCTCCAGGGCCTGTTGCGACTGAGATGTTCTTTGATGGGAAGAGCGAGGAGACGGTGAGGTACATCATTGATAATAGTCCTTTTGGTAGGCTTGGTGAGACTAAAGACATTGCTTCTGTTGTTGGTTTCTTAGCTAGTGATGGTGGTGAGTGGATCAATGGACAAGTTATTGTTGCTAATGGTGCTTTCCTCAAATGAAACAATGTTTATGATTCTGAAACTAAAAGTATCGAAACTGTGTTCTGTTTCTTCAGTTGCTAGTGATCTAATTCAATCTTTTTTTATTTGATGGTGACTCAAGAATCAGCAATATACAAAAAAATGTATAAACAATGCCAAAACTAACCAATAAGCAAAACCGGAAAGCTCATAGTGCCAACAACATACTCACCAGACCGACCCCAATAATAGAACCAAACCTATGGTTATTATGATCACTATGTCCTGATGTTGGATCACCGATTTGAATAGGGAAATTACATTGTTCTCGAGAAATATTGTGGGTAGTGATTATGGCAAGTCCCTCAAAGTCACACGCCTCTGCCTTCTGATCATGTACCTGAAAATACATATTGAACGCATAGGAAGCGTTGCCGACCTCATCAAGATTACCACAAGATGTACCATACCCCAAAGCGGTGCAGTCAGAGAAAGTACACGCGTAGTTTACATTATCCCCAAGCTGGTTAGTACTGTTACTAAAAGTGTGGGCATTAGGGTTTAACATACACCATTGGTTTTGCAAATACTGAACACTTTGAGCTCCATTCAACATCTTCTTTTGACCTTCCCCTGACAAATCCGCCGGAAACTTCGGTTGACCATCGTATTTGAATATCCCCCAGTGACGTTCAAAGTTACCAGGAGCTATACTCTTTGCATCTTCATCGATGAACCCGAAAAGATAAACTTCGATGTAACCGGGACGCATAGGTGTTCCTTTGTTGCCTGCTAGCTTCGGAAGCAGACCTGAGTAGAACCGTTCCGCGTTTGGGATATTAGCGTTCTTGTCACCATCCGTTGGCCAACCAACTTCTCCGACTATAACCGTCATGTCTCCATGACCTAAAGCTCTAAGCGAAGCCAAGAGGGTATCGAAATTAGCATCAAAGACGTTTGTGTAGATAACGCCATTATCACTAACGGTGTTTTGACCGTTGAAGAAGGCGTAGTCGAAAGGGAAGTCGCTGCTGAGGTAAAGACTTAGGAAAGGGTAAATGTTGACAGTGAAAGGAGCTTTGTTATGAGCTAAAAAGTTGACTATGAGTTTCATCTCTTCATAGATGTCTTGACGGAAACTTCCTGCGGAAGGAACTGGATTCTCCGGTGGAGAGTTGTAGACGTCAGCGTTTAAAGGTACAGTGGCTTTGATGAAATCTCCAACTCCGGCTTCGTTTAATGCTTTTTGGATGTGGAAGAGTGCTGGATACGTTAGGTTTATGAATGATCCATTGTAAGCTGTTAAAAAGGGTTCATTGCCAACGGCGACGTATCTGCAAAGAAACTAAGTTTTTAGTATCCAAAAACTAATGAATCTTTTGATTTGAGGTCAAAGTTGTTTACTTGATTTTAACGTCGTCGTTGAAACGAGTGATGTTTCTTCGAACCCAATCTTTAGCTCTGTTATAGCTTCCCATGGCTTTGAGCTGATCGTTAGGGATCGCAACCATAACTTCGATGCCGGAGCCAGCAAGAGCTACCATGGTGTTTGTGTCGGCATCGAAAAGCTTAACTTTTTTAACGTTGTTGTCTTTTAACATCTGTACTACCGTCTTTGGAGGGAGCTGGTGAGTTGCCATCGTACCCCAGTTTACTCCCAAGGCGAATACGTCGCGGGAGTTTAAATATACGGTGGAGATGGTGATGTAGAGGGAGATGATGGCGGTGGTTCTCTGTTTCCGTCGGTTACTCATTTTGGGTTTACTCTGTTTTTGGCGAAGATCAATAGAGTATAGAATAATGATTGTAATAAATGTGGATCTGTGGAGGTCATATGATATGATGTTCCTTAATCTAATGTATATATTTCTTTGGTCGGTCTTTTGAGAGAAGTGTTATTTTAATTTTTCAGCGAAACGCAAAGTGTATTGCTTGGAGTCTAAGGGATTGGCACGCGAAACAGCGAAACGCGCCGTTTTTAAGGTAAAAATTCCAATAGCGACACACTCCACGTGCTTGATAATGGCTAAATTTCACCGATCCGCTAAACAAGCCCCATACTCATATGGTCACAACATAACTCGTTTTATTTTTCGATTTTATTAAATTGACGTTGCATAATCTTAAGGTACATGCACACTTCTGAATTTACTTTCCTTTTCTCAGAATATTCTTAATATGAATCCAAACTTGACAAAAAGGTTTTGGTTAATACATGTCGTCATACTCAAATTATTATATATCTTCTTTGATTAGTCTTCAATCAAATTATTTAGAAAAGTTTTGGCCAAATTCCCTTTATCATAAAAAGAATTCGTGAGGAGAAGGGTGAACAGCAGCGTCAGAACCAAACAAAAAAAACCAAACCAGCAAAACAGCAGCGTCCGAACCCCACAATCAGCAAAAGAAAAAGCAAAAACCAACACAATATAATAATACCAAAATTAGCAGTTGAGGAAAAACCAACAAAAAATAATAATTGTTTTATATTATTATAATATTAATTCTATATTAATTGTAAAAATGATTTGTTCATCTTTATGAGTAAACATGTATTTGTCTGTAAAAGACAATATATAACTATTTCTTATGATAATGCAAATTTTGTTCAAATGATGCAGTATCATGGAATTTAGATGAACTTACATATGAAAACTACATTTATAAATTTGAGAAACTGACCTTACAGATCAGATATTGGAATAAAGGAGATTAAGGCAGTTTTACATCTATAGTTGCATTTTATTTAAAATAGTTATGATTTACTATGTGGCCTTAAACGTCTTAATGACTTGACCCAAAAAAAATACCATCTAAATGATCATGTTATATATTTGTTTTCTGTAAATTTTGTTCATATTCATTTTAGTGAAAATATACCAGTTTGACACAAATTTGGTAATTAATTGCTAGACTAACACTCTATCCTATCCAATAACTAGAATGACACAAATTTTAGATAAAAAGACTAAAAACCCAGAATTTTGTTTTTTTTATTTTTTTTTGGAAAAAAACGAAAAACCAAAAAATATAATAGTATTTGGTATTTTGATTTAAAAATATGATTAATGAAAAATAAAAATGTTTAAAAATATGATGTTTTGTATTTTTAATATAATTTATAAAAATAAAATATGATTTAAAATATAATTTATAAAAAATATTCAAAATTTTGTTTATAAAAATATTATGTATAAAGATATGATTTAAAAATATGAAGTTTAAGATGATATAGTTTAAATAAGTTTTATAAAAAATATAATGCATGAAATTATAACTAAAAATAATGTATATAAAAATATAAAAATAATTTTATGAAAATATAATATAAATATATAAAAATAGGATTTAAAAGTATGATGTTAATTTTTTAATATGATTTATGAAAATAAAAATGTATAAAATATGCTTTAAATATATGAGTTTAAAAATATTATTCATAATATGATTTATAAAAAATACAATTAATAAAAATATGACTGAAAAAATATAACTTAAAATAAATCTGTTGTCAATATATTTACATTTTACAGCTAATAAATCTGTTATCAAACACCAGATTTTTGGAAGCAAACAAGAAAACTGTCATAACTTAAACAAATCTGCCATAACATATGATATTCACATAGGTCATTTTAGCAATATTTTTAAAATGTTATAAATCTGTTATCAAACGACAGATTTTTGTTTAAATTTAAAAATCTGTCGTAACTTAAAACAAATCTGTTATCACTAGAGGTTAACCAAGTAATTATTTATCTGTGAAAAAATCTGTCATGTTACGATAGATTTTTAAACAAGAAAATAAATCTGAAATAACTGTGGAAAATAAATCTGCCAAATATTATATCAAATCTGTCATATATTGTGAAAGTCTGTGGTGTCTTTATAAATAATTCTGTCATAAAAAATAAATCTGTCATCAATTATAAATCTGTCATAACTGTAATTAAAAAATCGGTCATCCAAAATAAGTCTCATAAAAAATATGTCATACAAAAGTTAAACCGGTTGTGCAAAAACAATTTTGTCATACACAAATTAATCTGTCACAACTACTCCGGCAGACTTTTGAAAATATTTTGATTTTTTTTAAAAAATTCTGGGAGGGTAAATTTGACTTTATTTTTTTTCCTAACAAAGTAAACAAGGGTATTTTAGGCAAAAAAATAACTTATCTAACCCTTACATTTTATAAGTTACTTTAGTAATTAACCTCCTAATTTGGGTCAATCTAGTTTTCTTCCCTTCATTTTATTCCATAATTACCATTATCCTGTTTATTTTGTCTTGTTTATCTCATTCTTCAAATTAATACATACTCAATCAAGGTACTTTCACGCCGTTAAACTGAATATATAAAAGCATGTTCATTAGTAAATCTCTCATAAAGAGACTCATTAACAAAGACATTAAAAATAGTCAAAAAAAATAAGAGAAAGAGTTTCTCGTTTGAAAAGTTCGTGAAATATCTGAGTGACACTTGTCTTTACCAGATAATTCAATATATTTTAAATTAAATATTATGATTTATATATTTACCTGATTCAAAATAGTTCATTGCTATAAACTGAAAAAAAAAAGTTGTGTATCACACACAAGTAACATTTAGTGATGACTCAAATTAGAATCTGTTTGAAACGTCCAAAAAAACTTGAACATATCTCTTTGAAAGTCTGTACTAGTGGTATCAAAAAATAATTTTGTCTCATTATAAATATTGTTTTACAAAAACGAAAAAAATTCTGTTATTAAATTCACTAATACAGTTTTAAGCTTATTTTTCTAAGTAAACACCTAAAATTATATTCCCTATGTTCTTTCTTAGATATTTTTTAAAACTTATTTTTTGTTCTAAAATAGATGATTTTTCACAATTCTATGCAAAATTAATTAGGTATTTCCTCTTGCCGGTTTTTTTTTACTTAGCGTTAAAGGTTTTCTCACACATATTAAAAAAATTATTAAATTTTTTGTTTTGCGTCTTATTAATATATTTTATAATTTTTTCATTGGTCAAAACTTTAAAATAATAGGGATAAAATTGAAATATTCACTAAACATCTGCATCAAACATCTAAATGACAACTATTACGAAACAAAATTTTAAGTCCTATAACGACAACTAAATTAAAATGGAAGGAATATTAGTTTTAACAATTTATATTATGCATATTGTTTTCTCATTGGTTGAATTATGAGTAAGTAGATATTAAATGATTTTTGTTTGAAAATAAAAAAAAATTAAATGATATTTTAATTTGTATGTACAACTTTAAAATAATCATCTTATTATATAAACCTTATTTTCAAAGTTAGTAATTCATATAATCGTGACATGTGTCAAGTATATCGATAATATTTTGATATGTGTGAAAATAAATTTTATTTAATAATTATAGGAAAATTAAAAATCCTAAAACTAGGATTACAATTAATATTTTTGAAAATCATATAAAACCAAAAGTAATCTATAGGAAATTTATCTATTAAGTTAATAATTTCAATAGGAAAATATGTGCAATTAATAAAGAAAATATTTGCAATTTATATTTGCATTTATTATTTATTGTAATCATATAGTAAAAAGAAATTTATACAGAAAAGTGATTAAAGTATAAAAATGTTTAATGTGTTAAAATTAGTGATTAACATAATATAAGAAACAAAATAAGAAATTAATGTAATTTTTTAAAGTTTTTCAATCGGTGAATGATTTGATAGCATATTTAATATTATGTTATTATATAAACATTGGTTTTCAAAGTTAATAACTCAAGTGATCGCGACACATGTCAATTTTAACAATTAAAGATTTTGTGATGTGTTATATACAAGAAACTTTGTTTTAACATATTTGTAAATTATAAAAAATTAAAACTTTAAACAATTTAATAAATATAAAAGATAGTTCATATATGTATATAAAAAATAATACTAATTCTAATTTTAATTTTAACAATTAAAGATTTTGTTATGTGTTATATACAAGAAACTTTGTTTTAACATATTTGTAAATTATAAAAAATTAAAACTTTAAACAATTTAATAAATATAAAAGATAGTTCATATATGTATATAAAAATAATACTAATTCTAATTTTAAATTATTAATTCTATAAGAAAAAGAATTAAGAATTATACAATATATTAATATAATACCATAATGAAATAAGTAATACTGTCAGTTATTAATCCTAAAAGAAAAAAGGATTGTAGATACTAACCTTTACATAAACAAATAATTTTTCTCATAATAACATTTTTGAATTTCTGATTAATTAATGATAATATTAATATAGTTTTATTTAAAATTAGTTGGACAAGTAGTAAAACTATTACGTATGAAACTAATATTTTTGAGATATTGTTACTTTTTTAAATATGAGATAAAATTAGTTTTCAGTTTTTTCTTTGAGAGTTATGTTTTATTAATTTTTAGTTTTTAAAAAAATATTAAGTAAGATATAAATTTGATACAATGCACCCTTTTTTATATGAAAATTATGTTACTCATTAGGATTGAGTTCATAGAATTAAAATCTAATTTTATTATCATATAATAGACAAAGAAATTTTATTGCAAGATGGGGTGTGTGAACTCTAAATTCGGTTTTAAGAAATCAAATAAAATAAAATAAATATTTTGAATACAACTAAAAATTTCATTATTTTTTTTTATAGTATAAAGGGAGAGAGTAAGGATTACACCAGAAATTTTATTTAAAATTCCTTATGTCAAAAAAGTATTTTTTTTTGAAAACAGAACGAAGTCAATAATTATTATAAATGTAGGAAGTAATTAACTTTTAAGGCCAACAATTTTTGTAATTTACAGACTGAGGGGAAAAAATGCTAGATTAACGATTATTTTTACTAATTTTCGTTGAAATATTCGGCTTTTAGGAATCTGCGAAGAGACTCTGGTTTTAGTTGAGAGCCATCAACGAAGAATTCAAACTTTGAAACTAAAAGTAATTACTGTAGTAATTTATTGCAAAGAAGACTACAAATAGTGAGGCAGGAAACAGCACTTCGCTCAAGAGTATATAACATACATATTCTCTATTCTATACGGCGAGTTCATCTTCAAGATAACTGTATTCAAACGTGAACTCGTTTTTGATCCTCTGACACCTACACAGACATAAGAGAGAAAGCATTACACGATTATCATCTCTGATGACAACAACAAAAACAATAGATGATCAGAAAACATGAATCAGATCATACCATCCTCCCTCTTGATTCTCATCTTTGGGGGTTTGGAAATCGAAATAAACATAAGCTCCTTGTTCATACTCATCGGTTGCAATCTTTGGCTCTTTATGTCTCTGAAACCAAGTGTTGAACTTTCTGTGGTATCTCCACGACTGTTTCTTCAGCTCTTTTGCAGCTAGATATTGCTGATATGAGTTCTAAACAAACCCAGGGAAAAGAAAAAAGCCGTTAAGGCTGTGCTGTGAGGAAAAGAAGATACATGATAAGAGCATGGAACAGAGCGTTGAGATTTTGGTACCTGCTGATAGTAAAACGCAAAGAACAAAGTATCCGTCCCATAAGCGTCGCTGCCTAAACGTTCCCAGAGCACAGGGTTGTTTATGATTGGTGCTTGTGTTTGGGGAAATGTTGAAGGTGTGATTGCTGGGTTCCTCTGTTCAAAATCATAGGGAATATGAAATTTAAGCGGATATTAATAAGCAGAATTCAGAAGAAATGGTGTACCGGAGTATAGGGTCTAGGACGTTCTGAATCTGCGGGTTGAGGACGTTTATGGAAAGCAGCTTCAAGCATATGGAGATTGTGCATTTGATCATGCATTGGCCCTAAAGCTGAAGGGTCACCAATGGCTCCTAATTCAGAGTTACTCCTCCGACCAATGACCCCAAGGCTACTTGAAGATTGACCCGGTTGTATGGGTTGTCCAGGAGAGAAATCGGGACCGCTAGATACCTGTACTGGATCCAACATGTAGCTGGGCATTCCCGACTGAAGATAAAACAGAGAAAAAAAAAACAAAGTAGGTAGGATAAGAGGCCATACTTAATTATTTGCTTGGTTAACTAGAATACAGCTATTATTATGTGTATTCCATAGACCACATTGACAATTGAGTGCATATGTGAAGTTTAAGTGAAGGAATGACACATCAAAACACTCACCAACACCAACAAAGACAGAATAATTTTACTCAATTTTTTGTTACCAAACTATCTGATGGAAAGCATATATATCATATATGTCAAAGAGATACTAACGACTAGTAAAGGTGAGCACAGATATATTCATGCATACCGGGGTATCAAATAGGACTTTAGAATCATCCTCATTTGGAATTGTTTTTGATGCTGTTATGGAAGTTGCATCATCAGGTAAGTTTTGCTGCGGTTGATCATCATTTCTTGGATGGTCTACATCTGTACAAACATCAAGAACAGGTCCCTTATATTGCGAATATTTTTCATCTGTATTATCAAAACTCGAATCTAACAACTATAAGATTTAAAAGTAACTGCCACTATGTGTAGAACTCGTTCACAAAGTGGTTTAACTTCACAATAGAATGACTATCAATAATATAAATCTTATGTTACTATAAATGTTAGCTTCTAAAACCTGAAATAGTGTCTATACACAGTCATACCATAATTCAGACGGTGAATTTACCTGCAACAGAAGACTGGTGACCCAATTGTTGAGTCATTACATTTGACTGCTGCTGTAAGGAGGCAGAGTTCATGACATTAAAACCTGGTGCCTGAACTCCGTTTCCCAAGCTTCCATGAGGAGAGATGGCAGAGCTCTGACAAACAGATTAGAAAAGATAATTTCTTATCATGATGGAAATATTTTGAGTACTATTAAGCATGTGATTATTCCATACAATTCAAAATGAACGTGCTCAAGCCCTGGTAAGTACACAACATACAAACAAAATATGCTACCTGCTGTAAGAGAGGATTTTGCTGTTGTGAAGAAAACTGCTTCTCGTTTCCTCCAGATAGAGAAGGCATGCCTAAGAGGTTACCATGGCCTTGCTGTACTTGCTGTAACCTCTGTAAAAATTTCTCTCTTTGATCGGGTGCTATTTCAGTTCTCCCACGGACCTAAAAGCCAAAAACATTTGCGTACTTAATAGAGAAAAAGAAGACAGTAGAAACTAACAAACAACATAACAGTAAACCTTAACCAAGCACAAGGGATGTATAGCCCTAGGCATACATCTTAGGATTATGTTAGAGTGTAAACCCAATTCTACACAGAGTTCCACATTAACGGGTCCCACATT
>NC_025704.1:9076245-9077749 GCF_000633955.1 Camelina sativa
TTAGGATTATGTTAGAGTGTAAACCCAATTCTACACAGAGTTCCACATTAACGGGTCCCACATTAAAAGAATCAGAAGTTGTTTCTCATATATATTCCAGAATACGAGAGAAACCAAGTACCAACTTAAATACACGCACCGTTTCATTCTGATTCTGAAAGGGACTACCAGGCCTCCACTGCGAACCAGATACAATAGATGGTGAAAAAGCTCTACCAATACTAGCCGCAACATCACCAGGGTTACTATCAGAGACAGTTCCCTCATTAACCTTCACAGTTGGTGGCAATACCATTTTGCTCAGTGGAGAAGTTAGAGGTTGGATGTTGCTCTCAACTCCCATTATATTTCTCTTTGCAACCTCAGCAGCTGAAGTTGCACTAATGCGAGACCCGTTAGCTGGAATTGGAGACGGAGGCTGGCTTGGTTGGGGCTGGTTGGGGATACTAACTCTCCCAATGCCCCTTAATGTAGCATCAGCAACAGATGAGGGTGGTTTACGAGAAAGCAAGGTTGCTGCGTCTTCTTCCTTGGCAGCCACAGGAGACAAACTTCCCATGCTTTCTGTGGAAATTTGAGCAGGAATAGAAGTTGACAAGGGAACTGATGCATTTGGAACATTACTAGGAGGCACGTTCAAACTTGGACGTCCCCCAGCAGGTGTTGATGGTGCTGAGTGAAGGCCTGCGCCATTCTTTGGGGGAGGGGTTCTCGGAACCGTCTCAGCGTTGCTATCTGGTAAAGACGTATCCTCTGTTTTATCTTGAGAAGTACTCTGATGATGAGTTGGCAAACTTATGCTCTGAAACAACGCAATAATAGAGAAACTTATTATAAAAAAAAAATAATAACAATAATTCAAGCAAAGTGATATACGAATACTTACCCGAACTTGAGATGCTGTTGCTGCCAAAGAACTCTTCATGCTCAAAGGAGTACCCTGAAACATGTAAGTCATGTTAGTTCTTAATCTATCGCTAGATGACTGGTAGTTACAGAGAAAATGTCATGAACACCAAATAGATTCCTGAATTTCTGCACTCTTTTCGCCAGACAGATACAGCATTTCCTATTTCCATAGAGAGGTGAAATTATGCAAATAGAGATATTGCAAAAAAAATCACCTTTACAAGGGGGCCAGCAGTAACTAGATCTTCAAGACCCTCCACCTCATCTAGTGGCAATGTGCTATAGAGCTCATCGACATCACTGAATTCGTCAAAATCATCCTAGATAAAGGAAAGTTAAACACAATCAAAGATAATATCAGCATACATGCAAATATTCCAGGTTATAGATATAACAGACCTGATTTCGTTCCACATAATCGTCCAGAAAATCTTTGACGTCATTTACTTGTTCTGGACTTAATTCATCATTGTCCAGAAGCCTCAAGATCAGTTCCAACTTTATTATGTGATCCTTGTGCCTTGTAATAGATGTCTCAAGATGAGTCTGAAAGAGGAAAACAAGCCAAATGACATGATTCACCACGAGAACAGAA
>NC_025704.1:9078985-9096685 GCF_000633955.1 Camelina sativa
GCACTGATTGAAGATGATCCACAAGGACCAAACTACCTAGAGTCCCTGGCATATCAAGTATCAACCATATTTCAAAAACACCATTAACATTACTAGGGTTCAAGATTCAATAAAGAAGGCAGGAACACGCCAAAACAACTTACCACATTGTTCAACCAATCCCTTGTCTCTGACTTTGCTTTTTCTTTTGGATCCTATAAAACATGAAGCTCACAAAATCAGTAGCCTGAATGCCAGAAAGAGTTTTCACTAATATATATAACCACCCAGGAACTCCCAAAAGATTTCACAAAACCAGAATGTTTTGCTAGAAACCTAATGCTGTGTTAGAAGAAAATATTGTTTATATCTAGAAAAATTTTCATTGATACTTCCTTGTCCAACATCTCACATAAACATGAGCAAAAAACAGCTTCCACTATACTGCTTATGTAAAAAGTTGACCGCAAGTATTTTGCTATATAATTGGCAGTCTGAACAATGCATGACAAATTTCCTTAATCAGATTCACATGAACAGTAGAAGCAAAGACTAAACAGATCTTCCCTAGCAATTATTTGGAGTTCGAACACTTCAATTTTATATAATTACTTATGGGAAAATGTAAATAATGCAGCGAAAAAGTGCAGAAAAATTCTTACAGTTTTAGGTTGCTGACCCAGTCCTTCCTTAGAGAAGGCTTTTGTCTTAGTCTCTTTCTCACAAATTTTAAACCTCTCCATCTCTTTCTCAATAAGCTTCCGAGCGTCAACCAGGGATTGCTCATATGACGCACTGACCTAAAAGTCAAATGACAGACATTCTCCTTAGTTTCAGTCTAATAAAACGAATGGATATTAAGATTCATACAGCCTATATGAAACCACCGGTGCAAAGAACCTTTACTAAAGATGTTCGGTTTGGTTATAACATGATAATATTGAAATCACCACAATGAATTTAGACAATAGAGATAACTAAACAAAGCCACAGCTAACGAATCGCAGATGCAATTTAAGAGAACAAAAGCGAGCCATGTAAGGCGTAGAAGATGGAGAAGAAGACTGACTTTTTTATCTTTGATCTCACTAGACTGAATCCAAGTCTTGATCTGGTCTCTGTAGCGCTGCAACTTCTTGATTTCCTTCTTCAAGTCCGCTTCAAACTTTTCCTTTTGGTTGACATTGTCTGTATCATATACCTGAAACACCAAAAAAGTCCGTGTTTTTTTTCCTCTGTCCAGTAAAAAACTTTTCTGCTTCGAAAACAAACATTCTGCTCACATTCCACTGCATAAAAAACAAACGGAGCTCGATATTGAGTTCCACTGGGAAAATTTTACCTCACAAAACAAACAAACAAATTGTTTATTAAATAACAACAAAACAAATCAAATTCGACCAATGCATAAAACAAAAATCGCATCCCAAATCTACACACAGTGATCTCAGCAAAACTCAATTCGATCAAGGGCCCAATGCATAAAGCAACAATCGCAATCCCTAATCTACTACACACAGTGATATCATCAAATTCAATTCTATATTAACACGCTGAAATGGTACTAACACAGTTCCTAAAACACGCGAATCTAAAAAGTTCAATTCTATACATCTTCCTGCATTATCGATTTAAACAATCAATAAAATTGAGGAAAAGAGAGGAAACGTTACCTTGTTCCAGATGCTGTCGAAAACATCGACACCTTCTTGAACCTTCTTAAGCACCCGATCTATCTCGCCTTGTAATTTCCGGCTCGCACCCATCACAGCCGAACCAGAGAAGAGACTTCAGAAAAAATAAAAAGGCTAATACGTCGGATTTTGGGTTTGGGGAAGTAGCGCTGACAGTATTTAGGGTTTTTTTTTTTCTTCGGATTTTATGAAAAAAATGAAAAATAGGGTTTCGCTTTCAGAGGTGGGGCGAGAGGAAGAAGAAGATGATGATGTGTAAACCAGATGATGAATGGATTTTTGATTGGATCGTTAAGTTTGATGATATATAACAAACAAAAAAAAAGATCAGAACGAGTTTGATTAAACGAGTTTCGAGTTCGACATTGACGGCCCAACTTTTTTATAAAGAGTACCGGGCTTTTTTTTTTCCACCGATTTGCCCCCTCGTTCTTTTATTACTTTCGGATTGATACCCTTATTTTTTTTGGTCAAGTTTTCTCAGATGAAAGTTTAATAAATTTATGGATATAAAATTCATTAAACAAAATAATGAAAGTGTTTATTTTTAGGTATGAAGAAAAAACATATAAAGGCAATTTATTTATAAATAGTTATGGAAGATTTGAATTATGGCGCGCATATTTCATGGTTATAATTTTCTCGTCTAACAGTTTTTTAATGGTACTATTTAACCACTCATATTAAGTACGCTTCAGCTTTTTTCAACGAAACCACGATTTTTCTTTAACTTTTTCAAAAAAATAGACCTGTACTCAACATTTGTATTGGAGGTATATCCATTTACATAAAGAATCTGAATTTATATACTACCATTTAGTAATTCTTGTGACGATTTATATGTTTACTTAAATACTATTAATTAAATTCAAAACTACATAAAGAAATTAGTTAAAAATAAGTACAAAATATTTGAGTTATAGTGGTTAATTTTTCCATCTAACAAATTTAAAAGATATTATTTTACTGCTCAAATTTAAATAATAAATACTATTAGTATTTTCTATTACTATTCCAATTGATCTACAAACAAATTCAATTTAAAAATTTATCGAAAAAGTGAAATAAAACTCACTTACTCAATGATCAGTATTACCGCTTTATCTGAAAGAATTTTGAATTTAAATATACCTTATTAGTAAATTGTACCACTGCTATGAGATATTATTAATTAAGGCTATGAGATATTATCAAAAAAAATTTGAAGACTTCAACAAGATCACCAAAAATGAATAAGTGAAAGATTTTTAATGATCTATTAAAGAAATTATAAAGATTTTTTAGGATTGTTAGAGAGTATTTTATAGTTTTGTTGATTGTTTTCTAAAATCTTGTAAAATGCTCCGAACAATCTCTATATTTTTGTGATATTTTTCATGACTTTATTTTGTAAAGAAAGTGTATAAAAATCATGAACCAATAACATAATAATTGAATTCATTAATAATCCTAGGTTTTTTTGTTTTAATTGAATAACACAAAACTTTTAATGGCTTTATAAAAGTCTGAATTCAATAACCAAAGTTTTTAAAGATTTTAAATGATTTTTTAGAAATCACAAACTAATAACACTAAACTTTAACAGATTTTAACAAAATATTGGTCTAATAACAACATATTCTACATAACATTTAAAGTCTTTAAAACTCTATTCAAATCTCAAACCAATAACTCCCACTTACAAGTGTCATATCTTGCTAAAAAACAAACACTAGTTTATCTGCAGCATATTAATTGACAAAAATAATTTGTATAATTTTTTTACTTGTCAGATATATCATATTCGTATCATTAATATTAATTTTTTCATTTAATATAGTCAAAATATATGTTCAAAATACAAAACAAATGTCAACAACTTTTTGACTCAAAACAATTTTATTAGCATAAATGGAAAAACATTTAATAGCAAAATTGAACAGATTGGGAAATATGAGATCCCAAGAGTAAAATTAATTATTTAAGTGGAATCTCTCTAAAAGATTAGCATAATCTTATTCAGTTAAATTTATACAAAAAAATATTATCATCATGGGTATCACAAAAGCTTTGGTGATTTTTCAAATTGTCATATTAGCAATTTCGTTGTCCAACCATATTGTCATTGCCTCAGGTATATTTAAATCTTTTGTGTTTGTGATTGTGATATTCTAATAATCATAACTTTTGGAGTCTATACAAAACTCTAAATAATGTATGGACATGTTATACGTAAATATATAACAAATATACAATACACATACTTGCATATAGTAGGGCCGGTGTAAAAAACGCAAAAAAATGTTATATTCTCTGTTCAAGTTTTGCAAAATGGGCCTTAATTACATAGATTTTTTTTGAAAATTATTTATGAGCCTTAAAATATATGTAAATTTAGTATAGTCCCAGTGCAAATGTACTTGTTGCACATGTCTATCACCGGTCCATGCATATACATATTTTAATAAATATTTTTGGGTGGTTTTGTGTAGATGCAGAGATCAACAAAGTTTCATTGGATGATTGCATCGCTGTGTGTATTAAAGGACATGGGTATGGGTCAAGATTAATATTTGGGTCACGAGAATGTTTCGCAGCCTGTACTAAAAAGGGATACCACAACGGAGATTGTGTAAAGACGGGTATCGTAGATAGTTGTTGTTGCTATTAGTCCCCTAATGCTAAGCAATTCAAACTTTGTATTTATACAATTCTAGCATCGGACTTATGATTATTGTGTTAATTTACAATAAATAAAATGAAATAAAAAGAAATGTTCCACAAGAAGAACTCAGCCTGGTCACATCCTCCAAGACCAGAGCATAGCCTCACGCCTCTCCATTTCGGATCTGCCGACCTCACCGCCACATAAGCGAGATTAGCTCCCAAAACATGAATGCGATCAGCATTGAATCTCACTACTTTTTTTTTGCTTCTCACGCGCAATAACGTTTACGAGTTTTATCCAAAATATGCATATGTGGTAAGATCTCTTTGCATCACCAACTTTGATGTTAATTAAACCAGAGGAGAGAGTCTTTGGAACTGGAGAGCTTCTAACTTTGATGGCTAATGAGAAAATTCTCATGTGCAGTTTGATCCACCTGAAGTAATTCTCCAAGTCTCTTCTTTTATTTGATTTTAGCTAAAAGTTAAAACATGATTCAATTCAACAAATTGTAATCGGTTTAGTTCATCTAAAAGCAAACTGGAAATTGCAAGAGTTGGGTTTTAATCAGTCATAAGCTTTGATAAGGAAAACACTCTCAGAGGAAAAGAGGGGTTGCCGTTTAGTTTGTCGAAGAGTTTTAAATGCTCTATTTTCCTACTTGTTCTGTTTTGAGTTTACACAAGTAAGTAAATTACATTATGGCCATGTTCAGAAGTGAATCGCTGTCAAAGCCACCATCGACCAAAAATGTGCATTTACTTTTCATTTCAATACATGTTTTGTTGGTTTTTTTAGACTTTACCGAATTTATAATTAACGAATTTGATATTGCACCCAAACCAAAATATAGTACCGACTACGGGTCGAAATCAGAGTATGAAATTAAGTAAAATAAATATATAATTTTATACAATATATAGAATAAATAAATTTTCTATTATTTTGTTACAAACAAATCTAAATTTAAGTAAATATTTCCCCAGGCTGTAGAGCGTGGGTCACTATCTAATTGGACTTATGAGGCCAAAGTACAAACATTATCATGTTGATTATAATAAATGGAATCATATAACATAACAAATTATATTAATGTGTTCTTATTCAAATATTTTGTGTGTGTAATGTAACAATAAGAACTTAATAAGTCAATCTATTGATTCAATTTAGTTATGCCATAAGTTACTGTTGACCAAACTTACAAGTGTCATATCTTGTTAAACAAAAAAGTACTAGTTTACCAGCAAAAATAATTTATATACAATTTTTACTTGTCAGATCTATCATATTCCTATCATTCATTGATATTAATATTTTCATTTAATATAGTAAAAATATATAGTCAACAAAAAAAAAATATACAGTCAAAAGATATGTTCAAAATACAAAATAAATGTCAACAACTTTTTGGAAAAACATTTAATAGCAAAATTAAGCAGATTGGGAAATATGAAATTACCAAGACTAAGATTAATTATATAAGTGGAATCTCTCTAACAGATAGCATCATCTTATTCAGTTAAATTTATACAAATAATAATTATCATCATGGGTAACACAAAAGCTTTGGTGATTTTTCAAATTGTCATATTAGCAGTTTCGTTGTCCAACCATATTGTTATTGCCTCAGGTATATTTAAATTTTTTGTATTTGTGATTGTGATATGCTACTAATCATAACTTTTGGAGTCTATACAAAACTCTAAATAATATATAGACATGTTATACGTAAGTATATATACAAATATACAATACACATACTTGCATATACACATGATCGGTGTAAAAATTGCAAAAATTGTTATACTCTATGTTCAGTTTTAGAAAAATTGGCCTTAATTACATATAAATATTTTGTGAAAATTATTTCTGAGCATATAAATACATTTATATTTAGTATAGTGCCAGTGCAAATGAACTTGTTGCACATCTCTATCACCGGCTATACATATACATATTTTAATATATATATTTTTGGTGGTTTTGTGTAGATGCAGAGATCGACAAAGTTTCGGATAATTGCATCGCTGTATGTATTAGAGGACATGGGTATGGGTCACAATTAGTATTTTGGTCACGAGAATGTTTAGCAGCCTGTATTAAAAAGGGATACCACAACGGAGATTGTGTAGACCAAGGTGGCCTAGAACGTTGTTGTTGCTATTAATTGGTGTTCCAAAATTTGTAAAATTTAATTGTTTTCTGTTTTATGTAATATAAAACATTTAAATAATTGTTTTATCATTTTAGATAATTAAAGTTTGATAATTAATAAACACAAATTAAAAAATTATTATTTAAATGCTTGAGTAACCTTTTTTGGAGTTCTCTAGTAATAGAATGATTTTGCTTAAGTTCTTTTAGGATTGCTTTGATTAATTTAGTATTAATTATATAATTAATTAATATGAGAGTAACTTAAAAAGTACCCACCACTAATGATGGTCTTAGTCCCCTAATGCTAAGCAATTCAGACGTTGTATTTATACAATTCTAGCATCGGACTTATGATTATCGTGTTAATTTACAATAAATAAAATGAAATAAAAAGTAATGTTTTTTTTTTCTATGCCTTCGCAATCAAACTTAAAAAAAAAAATCATAGTGGATATGAGTTATATGATTAATTTTGTATATAGCGGGTTTCTATGAGTTGGTTTTTTCTTTCTAACAATAAAAATAACTTTACCCCGAACAAAATACTCGACCACCTGATGGTTGTGCCTAAGTTAGCCAAAATGAAACATTCGCATGGCTGTCCTCATCAACAATGTTCTGAAAGCTCCGCAAGAAGAACTCAGCCTGGTCACATCCTCCAAGACCAGAGCATAGCCTCACGCCTCTCCATTTCGGATATGCCGACCTCACCGCCACATAAGCGAGATTAGCTCCCAAAACATGAATTCGATCAGCATTGACTCTCACTTCTTTTTTTTTTTGCTTCTCTCTCGCAATAACGTTTACGAGTTTGATCCAAAATATGCATATGTGGTAAGATCTATTTGCATCTCCAACTTTGATGTTAAGTAAATCAGAGGAGAGAGTCTTTGGAACTGGAGAGCTTCTAACTTTGATGGCTAATGAGAAAATTCTCCTATGCAATTTGATTTACATGAAGTAATTCTCCAAGTCTCTTCTTCTGTTTGATTTTTGCTAAAAGTTAAAACATGCTTCAATTCAACAAATTGTAATCGGTTTAGCTCGTCTAAAGGCAAACCAGAAATTGCAAGAGTTGGGTTTTAATCAGTCATAAGCTTTTGTAAGGAAAACACTCTCAGAGGAAAAGAGGGGTTGTCGTTTAGTTTGTTGAAGAGTTTTAAATATTATGTTTTCCTACTTGTCTTGTTTCGAGTTTAAACAAGTACTTAAATTACATTATGGCCCTGTTCAGAAGTGAATCGCTGTCACAGCCACCAGCGACCAAAAATATGCCTTTACTTTTCTTTCAATCCTTCTTCATCTTCTTTTCTTCTTCCTCATGCCGTTGTGACTGAAATCCCATTTGGAGTGGCCAGATGATATATTGACACCACATATACCTTTGTTTTGAAGGAGCTAATGTCGCTGGTTTGAACTATGTACAAAGATATACGGAGAATATGATCTGAGAAGATATTTTGTAACCTAAAAAAATTCGAGTTTTAATTGGGAATTTGCCAATATTACAATTATACCCTCTTATATATTAATAATTACAATATGTTGTTGTTACTAAAAGAGTCGATGGTTTGAGTGGTGCAACCAACAAAAGAATACGCCGATCGTCTAATTTGAGGCGGCGGGACTTGATTGTGATGTAGGATGTGCAAGGTGCGGGGCTGATGAGGAGACTATCAATCATGCTATTTTTGTGTGTCCTCCAGCCCGACAGGTCTGGGCTTTAGCTCACGTACTGGTAGGGCCACACCAATTTCTGACGGAGTCTGTGTTTGCTAATGCGAATCATTTTCTGGGTTATAAAAATCTGGGTTCACAGGTAGCGGTTTTCCCTTAGATTATGTGGTATATTTGAAAAGCGAAGAACGCTCGTGTTTTCGAGAATCATGTTGAACAACCCGACGAGGTTGTCCGGATGGCGGAAGGTGGTTTTCTTTACAAACAGTTTAGATTTGGTAAAGATGGTGTCTTTCCCTCACGACTTGCCGGTCTTCGCAACATATTTAGACGACATCAAGATTGACATGGAGAAGTTTTCTTCTTTTTCTTTGATTTAAGTTTCTCGAAATGCAAATGTAAAAGCGGATTCTTTTGGCACGCCAAGCATGTACATCTCCGCATCATGTTTTGTTTGTAAACAATTTTCCATCTAATTAACTCATATGAGCTGATATTTTGTTGTAAAAAAATAATAATAAAAAAAATCGTACACCAAAAATATTTTTCGTGAATTAAACAAAAAAACTTGATATATTTTGTCGATAACAAAATTGCATGCTTAGTTAATTGGTCCAAAGAAAAAAAATATTATTCATAGTCATTTTACTAATGCATCAATGAGTTTGCTACTCTCGGATGGACTGCTCTAAATACGGTATGAGTTTTTTTTTTCCGTGTCACCTCTATTTCTCTTAATGTTCAGTCAAATGGATCCATCACTTAAAAACGTTGTTGTTATTTATTTTTGGGCTTTGGTGATTGTAAAATGGTTATAAAGGAGTATGGTAATAATCCTACATATACTTTTGATGTGAAGACAATTTACGTCAAATGTTGTTGTTGTTGCAGGTTGATATATTTGGGGGCTTATGGGGTTTCAACATATTTTTATGTGTATAAATGATTTTTTTGTAGGGTAACAAGCTCTCTTTTGTTACTTTGATTTCTTTAGGGTAGGAAGAAAAATTATAAAATTACAACATTATAAGTTTCATAGAAAAAAGAACAAAAAATAAATATATCAAGATGAGATTATAAAATTACGATAGTTAAATTAAATTTCATGTGAATCCAAAATTTTTGGTGAAACAGTTATTATTTCAAACGTTTAGAAATTTGATGAAGGTAAACCAATATAAATTTATGTTATAAATGCTATACTAAATAATTATATTTACAAATAAAATGATGTGGATGCAAATCTTTTACTTACTTCCTTATTTGTTGGACTTAAATATACAATCTCAAATTTATAAAATATTATTAAAACTACAGTTATAAGATAAAAAAAAACAGGACATACCGTATATGGGACGGGACGGGTTCCCGGAACAGACATAAACAGATATACTATCTTTCTCTTACTATTTTTTAATTTACTTAAATTTAATCATCTTTTTTTCTAAACCAAACTGAAAATAAATTGGTACAAAGTTGGATTATGAATGATAATAACATTTTTAACAAATACATTTACAAATGTTACTCCGCATAGTCCAAGCCTAATTGCAAACTTAGGTTTTTTTTTTATAAATTAACCCTGCAGGTATGTGGGGGTCCAATCTCTAGTATATATATATTTAGAAGGTACAAAGAAACACAACTTTAGCCAATGAGATAAAAGTATTAGGATTCAACTAGTTTGAACATGTTTTTACCCAACTTTTTCTATTGGTATGGAGTTGGTATGGAGCTTTTATGGAGTAAACTGAAATAATCGGACTAATAGTATAATTTATATAGTCTGCGGTTTTTTTTTTAATTCCAGACTAGTATGAAGATGTATAGTATGGAGAAGTGCATACTAGTCTGGAATGGTGAATGGCGTACTAACTCCGGACTGATCCGACTTCAGTCTATTCCGGAGCGTAGTGCACAACCATTCACAACCTTTGTGTAAAAAATTAAGAGCCTACTAAAACTTCAGGGACGAAACGTGACATTGGAAACAAATGAGGTAAAAACCCGACCAAGATCTACCAGACCCGACCCGGTTTGCAAGAAAGGCGTCGGACAATCCCACAATCTTCTCGCCTCGTTGTGCAGCCGTTCGTTCCTCACTTTCCGGTTTCTCTCCGATTTGCTACGATGCGTCTCAGACTCTCTACTCATGAGGTGTTCTGAAACGCATTATACGCAAAGGCATCGATGATCTCTCTATCTCTGCCTACACATGTGTAGGTATGTTTCTTACTTTGTTGATGATCCGAATTTGATTTAAAGCACGGAGCTTTTACGTTCTTATGAAGTTTAGTAAATTTATCTGTATTACTATATATGGTGAAGATGAGATCATAACTAGGCAAATCAATAATGTTGTACATTTTTGCACAAAGCTTCGACTAATATAATTCAATCTTAGACGAATCTCTCAAGCTAACAAACAAACCAAATCAAAGGTTCTCTTCTTTGAGGCTTTTTTTTTTTCACTTCCTGTGTGATCGATCATAAAAAGGTTGATGCTTGATGTTATAGCCTTCTTAGTTTCGTCTCAGTTCCAGCTGAAACCATTCAAATCAAACTGTTTCGTACGCGTTGTTGTGCCATAGTTTTCATCGTGTGTGTTAAGATCTAGCGTTGTTCTTGTGTGTGTTTCCATCTTGCAACTTTCACCATTCTCGTTGAATCTTTCTTGTGTATACTCACTGTTGTTGCTACTCCCTCCTCTGTGTTCATGTTGTAAACCCACTCCTATTGACAATCTTCCAGGGCTTCTTCTTGAAGACGAGACTCTTGGTTCTGCGTTGTTGTTAACCATTGTGGAAATATATGGTGGTTGCCTGTTATTATTCTCTCTGATGCTTTCTTCTTCTGCCCATGTGAGCTCCATTCTATGGAAGAATGGTTCTTCCATTACCTCTTTCTGCTCTGAAGTTGAGTCTCCGATGTATGTTCTTAGTCCCAATCTGTTGTTCTCAAGCATCTTTGGTGCTTTTTGGGTTCCTTCACTTGAGGTTAGGCAACTGTCAAGGGAGGAGTTAGGCGGATAAGTTGTTTGCATCTGTTGTTGATGGCGTAGATTCTGCACTTCTTTCGGTTCTAGGAAACTAGATTCTGGATACTCTGCTGACACTTTAGATACTAATTCTGAGAGTTGAGCTTTTGTTGCTTCGATCCCAGCTGCGCCTAGGTTCTGTCTTCCAAGTGTTTCTTGTGCTTTCTCCAGGATCGACTGCAGGTACTTTCCTTGAGCCTCTATCCTGAGCTGCAAATGTCGCTGTACCTGACTCAGTATAAAATATTTTTTAATGAAATTGTAACTAAATGCTTTCTTGTTCTCTCTGTTTCGATATGGTTGTTCTAGCCTCTATTGATGGATGCTCTATTGTACACTATACTTATGATTTTCATTGTTTTATGTGTGTTTTTAACATGTTTGAGCACTGTTGTTACCAGCACGGATAGCTACTTTAAACAGATTAAATCCACGAAGTACAGTTTATGATACCTCAAGCTGCTCGTGTAACCTTCTCTGAACTTCTATTTGCATTTGAAGTGCATCACTTATAGGCAAGTTCCTGGGTGCACAAATATATATAGGTCATTTATTTGAAAATGCAATACGTTAGAATATGTAAGAAAATAGCCATATTTCTTACATGCTCGGCTGTGGTCCAATGCTTAGACTCTCACTGTGACTTTCCTCTGCTTCAGGGAGGTTTTCTTCTACCATGGTCATCACACCTAAACCAGGTTACTTTAGTAACTTGTAGGTAATACTTTGGAAAAAGGAAAATGAGTCTTTAGATTGAAATATTCTTGTATTCGAGTAATGAATAACTAAGCTTACTTGTCTTGTTTAAACTGCTGTTGGCTTGTCCATTAAGATTCTTGCTCAACCTATATTTCTGGTAGTCAAATCTGGAAATCAATAACTTTTGTAAAAGCAAAATCAAATATTACAGATCTTTACTTCTTGACATATCATCATTTTTGTTTTTCTGTAACAGTTTTTCTACGAAGCAAATTCATCAACGAGTCATGTATAGAAACCTGATGAGTTTATGCATGTCTGTTGAAAAGTGTTGATAGATTACCTGAAGGTGACTCTTGAGATGGTATAAGGTAAGGCCTGGAATACCCATGACTTTCATGATTGTCTTAGGAGTAGCTTCTGCAGAGACAAAAGTATACACATTAATACTGATCATGTCTAAAAGCCTGGTTGTCAAGGATTGGTTCGTTTGCTAATAATATAACGTACTATCTCCTCCGCCAAGCTGGTTGACCGCTTCAACAAATCTCTCGTGAAGATCTGGAGTCCATTTTAGTCGTGGCTTTGCATCGGTTGAGAGGATGAGTCCAGAATCTCCTGTGCCATTTCCTCGGAGGAATGGATGCCTTTCAGAAGGAATGGGCATTCTCGATGAAGAGAGGATGCTCTTTCCTTGGTGCTGGTGTTGGTAATACATAAGTCTGTCTTCAAAATAAAGTAATGTAAATTTATCCACCTAGTAATACGGCATTAATAATGAGTGTAAAGACCAAATGTTTTTCTTTTACCTGACACAATCTTAGTTTTTAAGTTCAGCCTGCAGCTCTCAGTTCAGAGATACACTATGGTCTGCAACTCCACCAACTTGGGAAGATGTCGTTGCTGCTTTCCTTATTTATGCTCTTTTTCAGGCCGGGTCTCTCAAGAGTAAAAAGTCTTTGCAACTTTGCTTTATATAGAAAGTTGAATGGGAAAAAGGCAAACTAGAGGATGATAACTAAGGTATGGAATATGAATAACTGGTCCAATCGTTGCTTTGTTATTTGTGTTCTTATCGTTTATACTGTAGGTTGTGTGCTTAGATTATTTTTTTCATGTTTTGATTCCTCTGGACTACAACTTTTCAGTGCAATTCAAGCCTTGCATTAGATACCAGAATTGATCCAAAATTAATGCATCATATGCGCATTCTTTCACCATTCTGGTATATGAAAGTATCTTATTCTCCAAATCTTTTTGACAACTTTTCTACTTGGGCAGGGGAATTCATTCTTTTTCCTTATTCCTCAATTTTTTTCAAAGTCCACAGCTCTAACCTCTCTATCTCTTGAGGTATATTCTCAATGCTTTCCACTTGTCTGTATTGTTTTTGTTCCTACTTGAAAGTCATTTTTTTCCAGTCTCTAGATGCATCTTTAGTCTAAACATTTCTATTGAAACTTTAAGATAGATTTGATCAAAATCAACAATGGCTTATTTGGCCATGTTTCAAGAGTTTATAGTGATGCTATTTGTATGATTTTATGATGAAGAATACCCAAATATGTTTCAACATTGTTTTGTCTTCAAAGATAATTGAGAAAGCGAATGTAGAATATTTCATGCTGTCTCCTTCAACAAGTGTAGTACCTATTCTCTCTAAACAGTACAATATTAGTGGGGGACCCATAGCTCTCATTCTTTGATTGGCACAACTTATTTGGCCTATCTATGCATGTGTTATCTCTGTATGCATGTATGTATGTATTTATGTGTGTGTGTAACGTTTCCTGTCTGTTCCAAATGCAATTCAACATGTCTTCGGTGCAATATTTGTATGTTTATGTGTGCATATGTATAAGTTCGTGAAGCATATATGTATATAATGTTTGGCTGCTTTCTTACAGTGTACTTCCCTGAATCTCTTTAGTGATGACTACGGCTCTAAATTCCATCATCGATCATATTGTGGTGTTGAATCTGATTTTGATTTTGACTTCACAAATATATTTCTCCTGCCTGATTAAGTATAAAGATACTTTTCTATATGATATACAGCTATATAGAATAAGTTCATAGATAAAGATATATAAATATCAAATATAGAAGTCTGTGATTGCCAAATGCTGAAATGATGGCTTCTCTATGTGCAATTGAGAATATATCCACTATCTAGTATAGAGTCTCACATATCTTAATGAGTTTGATAGATGCCTTACAAAAAGAAATTAAAAAAACTAGGTGAGAAATATGGTCTATGGTTTTAAAGGAAAATGTCAAAAAAAAAAAAAACACAAATCTTATGTTCCTTGAATGATATCTTTGCATTTTTTTCAATCTTTTTTTGGTGAAATCTCATGGTTCTGATTTCTCACATTAGCACTTTATTCTGTTTGGTGAAGAACCTTTTCATAACCTTCAGTTAAAAGTATTTGAGCATATTGCCAAAATAGTTGATTGGCATGTGGGTGGGAATATGCTTCCACAAAGAGAGGCTTCACATTGTGTGCTCAAAAGTCTATTTTGATGAAGATTAGAATACCATCAAAAGCAAATTAAAACAAGCAAAATGTGTGTTGGAACTCTTTTGATTGATTTCACTTTCACCATATATATATATATATTAACTCATATGGGCAGAAGATAATTCTCTGTTCTATATCAATTGTAGTTTCAGAAAAGATCAAATTTTGAGTATGCTTTTTGTAGCAGGTAACTGATATGAGATGCTTTGTGTTTTTGCAGAACTAGAGCTTAACTCATTTTACGATATGTTATCGCCTGTTTTATAATTGTTAAATTGTAATCACCTATGTGTCTTTCCTTTACTTTGCTGATTGATCGTTGAAATGTCACTCTTTAAGTAGTCATATATATAAAAGTAGAGTTTCAGTCTCTCCTTATTGGTCCACTTGGCAATGCAATTTTAACCAAAAAAAAAATAATATTAAAACACAAATTTAAAACAATTAATTTTTACATTTAACTCACATAATATAAAACTGAAATCTTTATAGCTTCTCCCTATAAATTATGCATTAACTTTATTTCTCCACTAAGTTGTATTAATCAATTGTATTAAAACAAAACTATAAATTAGAATTGTAACTCTCATTATTCTAAATGTAATTTTTCATCATTTCTCTTCCTATAAATACTCATTATCTTATTCTCTTAGTCTATCACTCTTTCATTCTCTCATCTTCTTCCACTACTCTCAAATCTCTTTTTTGTTTTGTTTTGTTTTGTTTTGTATTTTTTTTGTTATTGTTGTTGTATGGGTTATAAAAAATCAAATCAAATATCATTGTAAAAGCTTAGTTTTAGAGTTTGTATGATATGTATATCTTATATATTTATTTTAATCTTTTAAAATGTTTATCTCCATTTTCTATTTTATATTAACATCTTATAAGTCATTATTTTCATACTTCCTTACAATATTCACCACACAATAAGATCATAAAGTTGAAATGATCCATATGTAATTATCTATTATGTCTCTGGTTATCTCACATATTCATGTATCATTTTTAATAATTTATAAAGATCAATATAATATTTAAAGATCAATATAATTATCCATTTATCCATTTATAAAGACTATTTTGTTTTGTGATCCAATTGTAAATCTGCAGAGATCAATATATTTTTTTTTTTTATGATTTGAGGTTTTTGAAAACAAAAAGAACATAATTAAACAATTGGTTTTTAGTGTCTTTAATCTAAATAAAAAATGATCCAAAAAAAAAAAACATATTCAACTGGAACTTAAATATAAAAATAAAATATAATTTTAAAAATATCATTTCACTAAATTCTCTAAAGATGAAACCATTAGTATGAAATCTAGCACTATAAATTAAATTGATGAGTGAAAACCAAAAAAATATAAGTTATCCTTGGGATTTTAAAAATTATTGAGATTGAAGAATTCATATAATTTTATAAGAAAACTAATTTAGTTTGTCACTTAAAAAGTAATATTTTTTATTTTGAAATATTATGTGTAAGTGTTGAGTTTATATCAACAAACAACCAAATCATGTGAATTTTGATTCAGCCACTTGGTATTCCTTTTATTTTAGGTTATAAAAAATTAAAATATTTATTTATAATTAAAGACATGTAACTCCATTTAACTCAAATGTAACTCCTATCCAATAATTGTACATTAATTCATTCCTCCTACTAACTTATTATCTTTCAAGAGAAATTATTTTTGGTTAAATTTTAATATTTTTTATTTATTTTGGTTGGCTAAACTTATATTCATATTTTGGTTGGCTAAATTAATATATTTCTCATGTAAAATTATTGTTTATAATATATTTCTCATTTCAAAGTTTAAAGCAATATATCATATATATAAAAGTAAGGTTTTGGTCTCTCCTTATTGGTTGATTTTCATTTAATGTTTTCTAATTTTTTTTATTTTTTTATTTGCTTTCTAATTGCTTTAAACAATATTTAAGATCCAATAAACACAATACATTTAACTCACACATTAAAATAAAATTATAACTGAAAATAAAATAAATTATGCATTAATCATATTCTACCACTCAATTTTATTCAAACACAATAAATTACTATTGTAACTCCATAGTTCTAAATGTAACTTCCATCATTTCTTATCATATAAATAAGCATTCTCTCAATCTATCATTCTCTCATATTGACATTCTTTTACTATCTCATTTTCACATTCTCTCATTCTCTTCTACAATACCTCAAATCATTTTTCTTTTTTTTTTGTTATTTTTGATTTCTTATTTTTGTTGTATGGGTTTTAAAAAAAAAATGAAATATCATTGTAAATTGTTAATGCTAAATTTTAATTTTAGAGACTACATGATATATATTTTACATTGTTCTTATTTTAAAAGATTTATCTCCTTTATCTAATTTGGATTATTATCTTATAAGTAATCATTCTCTCTTCCTCTCCCACCAATATCAAATGTTGTTATATCTCATATGTGTTGTAAGAGTTTGATTCTATATTTTAATTTAGAAAGTATTATATATATATATAGATATTACATTGTTCTATTTTTTAAAGATTCATCTCCATTATCTAATTTGGATTACCATCTTATAGTAAACATTCTCTCCTCCTCTCCTACCAATATCAAATGTTGTTATATCTCATATGTGTTGTAACTTGTAAGAGTTTGATTCTATATTTTAATGTAGAAAGTATTATATATATTTAACATTGTTTTCAATTTTTATTTTATTTATATAAAAAACTATTTCTTTTATATTTCTTGCCTTTCTAATCTATTCATATTTACTTTTTAAATTTGCATAGTTATATAAATTCACATATGTTGGTTTTAACAAAACAATCAACTTTATTTGAGAATTAGATGTTCCTATTCATTTTTAAACGATCAATGTGTAACATATAAGCATTTTGTCTTGCAATCACAAGTTACATTTCCACTGCTTAACTCCATGGTTAAACTATAATATATGTTGTCCTATTTGTAGGAATAACAACATACTTATTTAATTTATTTAAAAAAGCAGATGATTAAACGAAATAAACATTTCTCCAAATTTTATAATTCAATCAGTGAGTGTACTTATTACTTTGAAAAACTTTTACATTGAAGTTCATAAAATCATATAAGAAAACTAAAATACTATATCACTTCAAATTTGGAAGGAAACACTTGGTATTCCTTTTTAAAAAAGTCAAGACACATATAAAAATTTATTAATATTTAACTCACTTTAAAGACATTAAAGGTCATTTAACTCAAAAATAACTTCTATTCAATAATTTCATACATTCCTCC
>NC_025704.1:9097857-9107746 GCF_000633955.1 Camelina sativa
CTCAAAAGCAAGAAACAACATCTTCATAATTCATAAAAAGTAAACGCCACAATTATACACATCTGAACGAAATGGTATAAACATATAGTGTATAAATAAAAGTGACGGCAAAGCCCGTATATGCCTAATTAAAACGAAATAATACAAAAGAGAAAACGAAAAAGACCAAAAAAAAACAAGAAAGTGTCAACTACACCACAACCCACGCATTGCGTGGGGAAGCACCTAGTAAATAAATAAACAAAAGAGTGATACAGAGTAAATGTTCTTCCTTGTACGTTCATTTCCCTTTGACAGATTCTTTGTTCTTATTTACTAACTTTTTTACTGTTTGATCATCTTCCGTAGGGAGCATAATGCAACACATGGGCTGCATCGTGGGATTGTGATTCGCTTAATCGAACAAGAGAGAGGAGGATTGGATACATATAAAACAAGAAGAAGCGGGAAATGACCGCGGAGGAATTATATTCTTTTGGAGAGAGTAAAAAGTGGGTTCATGAGATTCCAAAGAATGAGAATATGAGAATCTAAAACTAAAGAAAAGCTTGGTGAGTCGCATTCTCAACACTCTAGAATCATTTTTGTTCATCTCAACCCAAAAGACTATTTCGGGTCTATTTCTTTCCGGTTTTGTTAGTCTCGTTTTTTTATATGTAGATATTTTAATGAATTATGATTCTTATAAGCAAAGCACAACAAAAGAAAGATTGTGAGAATCATTGAGAGAGTTTTGTGTGTTTCACCACAAGACAATGGTTGTCTGCATCCAACCGAAAGCAAATGTAGCAGTTTTGTGAATTTTGATTTGAATATTAGTATGAAACAATTGTATAGTATAAAATAAAACGCGACTGGTTTGCTAAATTCGACATCTCGTATCCATTGTTATAAAAGAATGATTGTCTAGTTGCAAGTAGTTGGTATAGTATCCATTCTTGTTTTTCTTTCTTCTTTTTCAGTTTATACATCATATTTTGTTCGTTTACTTTCTGTTATATTCGTTTATATACATTTAAATCATCAAAAAGTTGTTTATAATAACCCTTTGGGAACATGGAGAAGTAAGATTCCATGGATAAGCAAAACTGCAAAAAAACAAACCACCTTTCATCTAAAAATAGATGGTACTGAATTTAAACCGGTTCTGACCAGATACTTAATTAATATCTTCACAGTTTGACGGTTTGGATCGACTCGGTTTGTTTAAAGATGACGTGTCGACGGATTAGTCTTTCTCGTCGAATTCACAGAGAGAGAGGGGCGAGAAGCAAAATAGTAAAACAACAATGGTATAAACCCTACGGACCCAAAAAAAACAAAAAGTTCTGATTTTAGGTTTCTCGAGCAAGGAAAATGACGGATTCTGGACATGAGATCGAAATCAGATGCCATCATTGCGCTGGCCCTCTTACGAAAAATCTGGTCTTTTGCCCAAATCTTTGCATTTACAGATTGCTGAAAATTTTGGCTCTTCTTTGTTTTTTTGTAGAGCAAGATTTGTTCTTTTTTATTAAATTGGAAGTTGATTGGTTTCAGGAAACCAGTGATTGGACTTTGGCTCCGTTCATCAGGGATAGCTTTTCTATGGTAAAAGAAAACTTTGGTTTTTTTATTCGGAAGACAAATTCAACTCTTTTAGCCTAAAACTGTATCTTTAAAGTTCTACTTTTTATGGGTTTTTATAGATTGGATCAGCTGTTGGTGGTACTGCAAGTGCATTCATTGGGTTCAACCATGGTATCTCTGACTTTAATCTTTCATTGATTTGTTATCTTCTTGTGATTATTGCTTTCATTTCTCTGAGTTTTGTTCTTCTCTTGTTGATTGTGTCTGCCTATGTAACGAACTTCTACCTTCTAATATGCGCTAGTTATGAGATTCTTGTATGACTTGGAGAAACAAAGAGTGTTGGAGTGTCAGTGTGTTAGAATGTCTCAGTACCTACGAGTAATCATAGTTTTTCTAGTCTGTCACTGAGTGCATTTGATTCCACTGCTGTAACAGTCGACATTCTTTTATCAGTATTTTGTTATCTAGCTATGTTTTAGTTATATTTGGTTGCAGTTTAAAGCTTGCTCGAAAGAGTGTGAATCTATATGTACTTACTTTAATGCTCTTGTTAATGGAAACAGCAATGCCAATTGTACGCAAGTGGATAAAAGGACCCATGTGGTTACATTTTCTTGTTGGGGTAAGTTATCAACAAAGATGCTGAATTCCATTTTTGTGTTACATACATAAACCATCCACGGAAAAGACCAATAAATTGTTTAGTCAATTGATGTTTCTTCGTTTTGGTGTCGATGCAGGCACCGCCTGTTATAGTTCTTTCATCAGCCTGTGCTGGACTAGCAGGTTTAAGATCTTCTTCTCCTCCTCCTCCTTCACTGCTTTTTACGATCGTATCATTACAGGAAGAATGAAACCAGTATGATGTTGACTTGATTTTGTGTCAATAAGCCTTTAAATCTTTAATTCTACATATTTCTTTGTGTTTGAATGTTTGCAGGTGGCACTGTACCGGCACTGGCACAGCTCGCTTCATCCTCATATCGAGCAGCAGTCCATTCGTCTCAGCCACCAAAGACACAAGAGAAGAACAAAATCCACAAGTCTACGACTTGTCCTCTGTAAAACACATAGCACATCACTCTCTCTTGTTCATTTTTTTTCTCCATTTTGTATGTCAGTCTTTTGTTTGAGAGAGAGCTTCTTGGTGTAAATACCTTCTATTTTATACAAAACTCTCTTTTTTGCTAAAGAAAGCTTTAGCCATGTCAAGAGATTCATGGTTTTGGTCCATTGTATCTCCATGGATCCTTCTGGTCACTCTCATAAAGCATAGGTGCTAATTTATGTTGTTTCAGAACCTGTGGGGTTTCTTAATAAATTTTGAAACAGTTTTGGATCTATTTTGTTAATATATCTTTTTACACAAGGGGTAGTCTTGGAATTTACGGGATTAGGGTTAGGGTTAGGGTTTTGAACCGAAGACATTATAAAACTCAAGCAACTTCGATTCTCTGAACTTCAAAACTACTTGATCTTATCTGAGCTGAGAAAAAGGGTTTATCGTTAGGGTTTTAGATCTCTTCCGGCCAACGAGCAACCCCATTGTCCTTCCTTTACGAGGGGGATATGGTCCGGCTGCTCCGGTTACGGAAGAGTTTCGATTGAGCCTAATCGTTAATTTCCCCCTTTGTTTTCTGCGATGAAGACTGCTTGCTGCCTGAGCGTTCGATTTAACTCGCCGCTGTGATGGCTATTGCGAGCTTTAACAACCCCCAACAACAATACATATTTGTTTTCGAAATTGTTTTTTGATTTGTTTTCTGAGTTTTGGTTTTTGTTTTTGTCCCCTGTCATCGACGATACGAGTCTGTTGATTCTGGTATCTTGTTTTTGTTTCTTTCTTGTTTGAGAAATCCAGATTCACGACAATGATACTTGTCAAGAGAAAGTTTTGTTTTTGTTCCATGGTTTTGTTCTTACTAAGCTGAGGAAAATATGAAACTCGTTTATATAGCCTGCAGTGCAATACAGAGTAGGATGATTTAAACTGGTCTACAGATTAATTCAAAGAATGCCTATTGCTTCTGTTTAATAGTGTTCGAAACATACTTGATAGAGAGAAGATGTTTAAAGATTCTGTTTTCTTTGGTTGTAATAGCTTACTGAATGGTTAACATTACGATTAGATGCAAGTAAGAGTTATAGAAGAACCTAATAGAACCGGGCCATGTTGGTTGGAGTCTAGGTAGAAGATGAGAAGCTTATATTCAAACAGCAGCTGAGTTTTTCCCATTTGTGGCTTCTTCTCCTACTGTGTCTTCTTTGATTGTTGCCATTGCTAGTGTTACTTGCTGTCTCTGGCCTTACTGCTGCTGTGTGGCTTCTTCTGAGAGATCTCAGAGCCATTTGCAATGTTTCAGGGGCTATCAGTGGCTGCTCCATTGTTCCAATGGTGTTTGAGCAGACAGGGCAAAGTGGGTCTCGGGTTTGAGCTGTTGGAGTCACTTTGTCTAGACATTCGATATGGTAGACGTGGTGGCAGGGGAAAACACCAGCGGCTGGCATGTCTCTGGATCTCAGTATCTTGTTTGAGCACCATGGAGATTTCTGAGATAAAAGCTTCTTGCAAACACCGCATCTCTGGTGTGTTGGTGAGTCTGGTTCGAATTTTGGGTTCTCGACCTCTGTTTCATTGGATCTTTCTACATCTAGCAACATGTGATTGCTATTTGAGTTTGGTGATGCTTCATCCACTGGTGAGCCTTGATGGTCTCTCGTGGACATCACAAGACTGGAGTCGGGATTTGTGGAGGAGTCTTGTTGCGTGTTATCTGGTTCAGGATTACCGAAATCTGAAACCGGGTTACAGAAGACTTGAGAGTAAGAGCAGTGAGTAAGGTTGAAAGGCTGCTTGCTTGGAGTCTCCCATGGATCAGATGACTCTGGGAGAGACAGCAAAGACCTAAAACTCGTTGAGATGGCTGTACTGTCTCTATCAGAACCATTCTCCTGAGACAAAGTGACATCAAGAGGAGCTACAAGGTTCAACCAAAGACGAAATCATGAATAAATACAGTGGAAATGTAAAGAAGACTAACTTACCTCATTCAAGCATTGAGGATTTGAGCTAGTTGGTCTTGTCGGTACACCATTACTAACAATGCAGGGTTGCTGTTGTTCATTCCCACCAGAAGCAGACGATGTTGAATCCCATCTTGGCGATTGCTGAAATCTGAATTCCAAACTTTTCCTATGTCTACAGCTGCTCGATGATAATGCAAAACCGTCTTGACCCTCATCGGTCAAATCCTGTTCCAAACCGTCTCTAGTATATCCAGCAGGTGAGAAGCTGAAATTTGTCCGCCATTGAAGAAGGGCATCATCATCTTCCCTTCCTCTTCGGGGTGGTGATGATTTTGTTGTAGTAACCAGTGGCCTTGAGGCCACAATACAACAGAGTGCACCCGTTGTGAGCTCTGTTTGATTCTCACAGCTGTCAAGTCCAAACAATACTGCCAAAAGGAAGAGAATTCTACATAAACAAGGATATCAGATAAAACCAAAACCCTTTTGTAACGTTGTAAACACTGTGGAAAGCCGCCGAGTCACTGATTGTAATCTTAATTATATATATGAATGAAATTCTTGATTATGAAGCTAAATCCAAGAATTTAGACTTTACTAAAAAGTATTAAGAAAACATTTTGGAGCTGTAAAAACAGTAAGTAGCTAAGCTCTTATCAAAACACCAAGTAAAAGAGAGTCACAACCGAGTTTAAGACAAGAACACTTAACTTCATAACAGCTGTTTTTGAGCTAAAATGTAAATAACTGGAAAAACGGATGTAATTGAGAGAGTAAAAAAACTTTAAAACATCATCATCACAACTCGAACAAGATTAAGCATCGTTTTAATGTAAAATTTATTTCAGTAACAGAGCAAGCAAAATAAACAAAACCTATAAAAGATTTCGAGAAAGATAATCAAAAGTGTCGGTGAAAGCAGAGGACTATATATATATTTATACAGAAAAGGATAAATTTTTGAAAAAGAAAAAAAAAAAAGAAGAATACAACACACACACCTTCAAACTGGAAAGTGACAATCTGGGTTTGAGGTATAAACGGCGAGAGCTGGCTCAGAGGAGAGTAGTAAGGCAAAAACCGCACTTCTTCTTTTTTTTTAACTTTTTTTTCTCTGTCTGTCTCTTTTGTTTCTTGAAAGAAGAGAAGACAGAGACGACGACGGCGACGGCTATATGATGGACTTATGTAATGAGAGAGAGAGAGAGAGAGAGATTGGCCAATTATTAACCCATTATTATTAATCTATCTAATCCTTTCTTTTCCTTTTTTTTAATCTTTTATCATTTCTACTTTTTTTCTTTAATTTGAAACTTTATTTTATTTTATTTTATTTTCTACATAACATAATATTCTGTAGTGCTTCTGGTTAATCCACTCTCAAATGATTTTTGTCGTTGTTTTTTCTTAGTACCACTTCTAAAAATGGGAATCATCATTCATCACTAATGGTTTGGTCAATAGGGTGATGATGTGATTCGGGGTTTAACTATTTGCTTTCATTATGATACATAAAAACTATGTTCATTAGGATATAGATTAGATAGTGCTTAATTACTCTTAATATTTGATCTTTCAGGCCTCCTCCTAGATGCAGTAGTTTGCTACTTCTCACAGCAATTAACGCCTCTGATTAATAATTACATTAATCAATCAATCATTCATTAAAACTCTTACTTTATAACTTTTTTTTTTTTTCACTTGCTTTGGAAAACAATTTGTCTTTTTCTTTGCTGAAGATTAATTTTAACGTTAAAACATAAAAAATTAGTGGCTCTTCACCAAAAAAAAAGAAAAAAAATAATTAGTGGCGCGTACGATTCAATGTCTGTATGTAAAGGCTAATTGAACTAAAAAAAAAGCCCATAGACTTGACATTAGTGTTAATTAAGGCCTTCATTTGTCAAACTCATGGGCCATTTGCATAGCTGTTTTATTGTCTTACCTGCTCGATCTAGATAAATTAAAATGTTTAATATCGTTTGTATATGGGTTGTTTTCTTATATTATAACTTTACAAAAATATGTAGTATGAAATCGTATTTTATAATTTAGTTATGAAACAAATCCTCTGTTACTTCGTGAGAAGAAATAGACAACAAAGAAAACGAGGCGATAGTAAATCATCTAGAAACCCATTAAAAAAGGGTAAGAGAACAACGCAGAGGGGGTTACCGGGGTTAGCTTTGCTGCAAGTATCGATCTAAATAAAATGCTTCGCTTTTAATGGAAAGTTTTGTTTCTATGCGCATTATAATATTATCCTGATCACATTCATGCATATTTTTTTTCTTCCCAAAACTAATACTACTATTTTATTCATATCATTCATGAAAAGAATAACATAGGACATGAACCACTTATATAATCTACCAATTTCTATATAGAGTAGCCCACTTAAGGTATAGTAAAGCCCTTTTGAAAAAAACAAAAAGGAAGACAGAAAACTATAGTGGAAATATGAAGAATAATCTTATATATGAAAAGGAATAATCAATATCTATTGTGGAGGAAGATATATATAGATATATATATATATATATATATATATATATATATATATATATATAGTAAACTTGTAACTATTGTAAAGCAATTATAAGTTTATGATCAAGTACAAGTCCAATATTAAACAAAAATAACAATAATCAGATTTGTGTCCTGAATTTAAGGTGGAAGAGACTCACACGCTTATTTTCAATTTCAAATCATCATAGTACAATGAATCAGAGAGACATCATTTATTTACGTACGGTTAACTGAGTTGTTATTATATATAGTCCGTTAAATGATTATCTTATCTCTCTAAGTATGAACGTTCGAAACTTTATTGAGAAGCAGTTAAAGTTAATAAGGGGATAAGAAAGAAAATCTATAAAATCAAAGGTATTTAATTTGTAAACTATGTATTGGCATGGCGTTATGTTTATATTTTATATATATCTACAACGTTCATGATGCTTTTTATCAATAAAGCTTTACTAAGATTTTATTATATATTCATTCCTTTGGTGTTCTTCAAATCGGTGCTTTTTTTTTTTTTTTTTTAAATGTATGTCTTTGTCGTTTTATATATATATATAAAAGAATATCAAGAATTCAAAACAAAGAATATTATATAGTACATGATCAAGTTTCAACAAAAAAAAAAAAACAGATCTGCTGCCAAATCTTAAACACAGATCTGCAGTCAATATCTTATTCTATGTAAAGACAAGCTTTGTGCTTCGGTCCCGAAGAAAAATATACTCCTAATTAAGATATTTTATATATACATTTCTTTATACGGTACTAGTAGTAATAAATATAAAAAATGACAAAGTGCTGAATAATGTAAAACGTACTAATAACTTTCAAATGTTAAAAAATTAATTAGGAAAACGTAATGTGATTGATCATCGATGTAATTAATAACCAAGTTCCTTAAGACATAAGATTTAGGGATCTGGTATTGTATTCTTACAAGAAACCTATATCATTAATCACTGTTCTTAGTTGAAATGTTTTTTTCTTTATGTTTATACTAAATGAAATACATTAACAAGTGTGTCATACATTCATAATAATCTAAATTATTGGGCATATGAAAAGGCTAATATGCTGCCCAGATTCGGGGAACATTCACATGCTTCATGAGCTGTGTTTATTTCTTCTCTCTCAGTTTTTTAAGATTCCATCTACTGTATATGCATTTTTTTCTATATTAATCTCTCAAAACGTTAGATATGTTCAATTGTTTTAGTTTTTTGGGGTAAACATAAACATTTGTGGCGTACTTGTGTTTTTTTTTGTGTGTGCAAAGTGGCGTACTTATGTTATTATCCGAATTCAAATGCAATTTTTCATTGTAATTTATCAACCGTAAAATAAACTACAGTACAACATGACATTCACGTACGTAATCACCATCGTTTTCTTCTGTTTCTAAATGGGAACGTTTCTACTTGAGTTTGGATGGTATATATATGTCAACTTGTTATAAATGTGAAATCATATTTTCATAGCATTAGCGTAAGTGTAACCCAATTGCAGCTAGTATGAGTATATCAAATTGAACTAACAAGGCTATAAATATCGTAAATCTTAATAATTAAAACTCTATAAGAAACCATATAAAGCTAATTTATACGTATACCAATCCAGTTTACATTGAGATATTATAACATATGCACTAAAATCCCAAATTACCACAATCCTTGTTTTTCCTTTTTTTCCCCACACTATATAAACTAATCAAACAATCAACTAATTAAATAATATCAATGAAGTGAAAATAACTAGGATTAACCCTCTAGTAAATCCTATACGTAAAATGTATATTAACTACATGATTTAAATCCCAACAAATATACTCTTTCACCAAAGTTAAATAATAAATTAGTAGTCCCATAAGAACCCCCTCAAGTCACATAGATCTTCATACGACTTGCTACCATTCACCATTCCCATCATCCCCATCTCTTGTTTCATTACCGGACCCGAAGATACCTCCGTGGTTGCTGTCGTGGTAACGTTCACATCTGAGCTCAGGCATGTTTCTTGAGATACACTAACAAGCGACTGCTCCACCTTGATCATATCGTTGTTGTTGTTGTATGTAGAGCCTGAAGCAGAGGCAGAACCAAAATCCTGGTGGTTGAACATTGACTGGTAAGAATTGAAGTGATGGGGTTGGATTGGTGATGAGATATTGTAAGTTGGAGGGTTGATGGGTTTGAAGTTGGGTTGTTCGGTTTGACTTGTAAAACTTGGATCTATGAGAGGAGGAAGAGATGAGAAGTCTAGGAGATGATCAATGTTCTCTAGAGAATCCGTCCTCGTGAGATTTTCAATGGGTATTCTCGTCATTGGTTGGGTTGTAGTAGAAGGATTGTTCTTGTGAAAAACCCTACACACGACCCATTCGTCCTGTAATCAAGATCATAAACAAACAAAAAGTATAAATTAGATTTTTACTTTATTTTTTTAAGTTTGGGATTCAATCTTTATTTGGATACATGAAAACGAATCAAACTCTTTTGAAAAGGACTTATAGTTTCCACCAAATTTAACAAACTTTTGGTTTAAGAAAACTAAGAATAATAATTAAAATAAAATCTTTAGAGCTTTCATCTTTTGGAATCTATTTCGAAAACACTTTGTTAGAATGAACTTACCCTTGCAGATTTGGGGAGATTGTGATACGAGTATTTGCCTTCAAGACGATATTCATGCATGACCCAATTAGTCTTCTCACCTCTTGGAGCTCTTCCTCTATAAAACACAAGTGTCTTCTTCATCCCAACGAGAC
>NC_025704.1:9108510-9144036 GCF_000633955.1 Camelina sativa
AACTTACTTGGCAAATCCCAAGGCTCGCACTTGTTGAGATCAGCTTCTCCCATGGCCACAGCCGTGAATCGGCTGTTTAAAACCTTCTCCTTGAGGTAGCATGTAATGATCTCTTCGTCTGTTGGATGAAACCTGAAACCAGGTGGCAAATCAACAAGCTCTTCACCTCCATGATTCAACACCACGCCTTCTTCCACCACAACCGCCATGATCACTTACTTTAATTATATGTAACAGTAATTCTATATATATATATATACTTTTAAAGATTCAAGAAACAAGAACAATATGTATATATATCAGAAACCCAGAAATGTTTGTAACAGTGATATGCTTATTTAGAAAGAGAGAGATCTACAAGAAGAAGAAGAAGAAGAAGAAAGAAAATGAAATTGTAGAAAGCTATAGCTGTGGGAGAGAATCTTTTTAGGCAGTTAAAGGCAGAGAAATTAAAGTATTGAAAGGGTGGAAAAATGGCTTTTAAATAGAGGAAATGGAGGAGCTTTTTTTTTTTTCCCTTCTTCTTTTTTCCTTCTTTTTTGGTGATTTAGATAGATACGTAGGCTCCAAGCAACTTCCTGAATTGTTGAACAAGTTTCACTTAGACAACAATTCGATTATTATTTATTTTGTTTAATATATATACAATTTTTTTTTTTTTTAAATATCTAATATATTAAACCCAAAACCAGTCGTTGATAATACATTTAACAAACTGTGGAAATCAAAATATTATTTGGTACTCAAATTTGTATTTGAAGTTGAAAACGTCTCTATATCGAACAATAATTGCATCTAATCTATATATACATAAAGTTAATTATATGTTGATTGTTTTCATGTTTTTAGATTAACTGGTTTTAAATACAAAAACTGTGGGGGAAAGAACGCTTGGAATAATTCATATCAAACAAAAAACGTGTTGAAAATATAAATTCACTAGAAAAAGGGTTATAAGTTATAACTTTTGATGTGTGGACCCGTCATTGTTCTTTATTTTAATTTGATTATTATCATCATCCTTTAGAAAGAAAGCCCTAATTAAGAAATCTCATCTTTTCCTGTAGTTTAGTTATATTTATACTTGAGTTTCCTATGTATATCTAAAAGTTGTATACAGTATAATCATCATCCGATCCGTATTATTCTATCGTTTCCATAAAAAGTCGAGACAAAATAATACGGTTGTAAAGTATACGTTTTCGTGTATGTTAACTATATATAGAGAATTTATAATTAGCTGAGTATCATCAATTATTAAATTGGTTAGCACCGCTTCTTTCCTCTACTCAAAAGGTTGAGGTCTTTTTATGGGGTGTTTGTTTTAGCCTTTCCAATGAAGCCGAAGAAAGACGAAAATTATATTAGTTAATCAACTGGTAGCAGTGTAGTTTAATCTGGATTTCATATTCTATTAGTATGTGTTTATTATTCCCTAAAAATAAAAACATCATACCAAACTTGTAACTTGTTGCAATTCATATAGTAATAACACGTGATATATATAATTTATTTGTATGATTGCTTGGAATCCGTGAAATAATTAGCTATAAGTTATATAAGTTGGGTTAACTAACCTGAAATTATCCCAAGTCGGTGAATATATTATACTGTATTGACTAGTCAAGCTCAAGTCGCAAAGTTCTTGACAAAAAATCACACGAAGTTAAGATTTTGCATATATTTTGTAAACTCGGTAGAATTAAAGAGAAATATCAATATAATGGACTACTCTACTCTTGTAGAAATTTTAATTAGGTCATAGCATATATATCGACGTCAAAAACAAAACATAAATTAGGTCATATACATATATCATCAAAATATAAAAAGTGTGGCTGTGTATTCTAAGTGTTTACTACGTCGTCTTGACTTTTTTTTGGTGTGTAAAATACTGAGAAATACTCCCCACCAATGCAACTAAACAATCAATACGAAAATAATTATAATTCTACTGATTTTGTCAATGTCCTTACTACATTTGTATATGTTACTCTGTTTGGATGAGTTTTGGCGCGTTGACACGGTGACTCAGTTAATGTAGCTAGATTCGTCGCAATCGCGTTATACTAGTAGACAAAGCAAAAAAGTAGCCTTAATCTTCACTTTGTCAAATTATCAGAAATCTTTTGCATGTCATTTTCTTCTTATTTTTAACAATTTTCAATTTTGTATATATCAGACCAAAATTTCCTTGAATTTAATGAAAAATTAATGGCACCTTAGTTATTACACCTAATCTCCAACCAAATTAACTGTATAATTGTCTTTACTCGTTATTATATTGCACAGTCTAGTCTAGAGAATAGTTCAAATATGTTCTATGACCGTTCATCGTTTTCTTGCACAGTCTAGTAATACATATTGCAAAGTGTTGTATATGATAGGAAATCCAAATATAATTACAATTATGAAATAAAATTGTACATATTTTAACAAAGAATAATATTGCTTTATAATATTGTTTGTACACATATAAAAAGTTAAAATACATTCGATTTTACAGCCTGTCATTGGCGAGATATTAACATGCGACAAATATTATTAGTAATCTTACACATTGCCGACACAGATCAAACTGGAAAGTCGTTCTAGTCAGCAAGCTGTAACGAATCACCGACTAGTTTCCAACATTTTGAAAAATTAATTACTCATTAATTCATATTTATTGCATCTTAGCTCACTAATATATACTGTAAATAGTAGTAATCTTAATTTATTTTGTTTGATCTGTTCGTTGTATTGACCGACGAACTAAAACATGCACCAGAATATGATATACATTATAGGTATTGACATTTTATTAGTTGAATGTAGATTATTGTGCTATATATATATATATGTGACATTCTTATATATAAACAACAGCAACAACGACTCACCGTAGAAAATGGTGTTTTGTTTTGTTTTTTTTTTTTTAAAATACAGTAGTCATATTTTAGCCAAGAAAATTATAATACAGTGATCAGTTGTCATATATCAAAATTTGATTCGTGAATCGTGAGATTTTCTTTTAACATATAAATACCATTAGATTTTTAATCACTATTTTGTCATAAAATTGGTTTACATAACTGTTCTGTCAAAAAAATAAAAAAAAATTGCTAGTCCAAAATTGCAAAATAAATGTTGGCAGTATGCGTTTTCTTTTTCTATCAGAGTGTCGCAATCTTAACATTGTTTGTTTTGTCTGAATTTTATTAGTCCGTAATTATCTCGGTTAAACGCGTTTGTGGTCATATATTGCCGCATGGGAGCATATATTAAGGGAAATGGATAAGAATAATACTGTAATTCAGATTAAGATTGGTTTAAAAATATATAATGATGTGGACCGAAAGATATGGAATGAAATCTGGGATTAAAATTAAAACTAAATACTGTTTCTTAATTCCTTCTTGCTAATTTTTTTTTCCTAGAAGACGTGTGGGACCCCTTTGGAGGGAGCAATTATAATATGTATGTGGGTGTAGCTTAAGAAGGTTGACTTTTGCTCCCAGGAGACGAGACTGCAAAGCCAAGGAGCCATATCATTGGTGGGATGAGAGCTCTTTGACGTCAACTTTGACGTCATCACTATCCCTTTTCAACGGATCTTAATGGGCCACGTGGACCCACCATAAGCCGTTGATATGTGCGGCCCGAGATTATTTTTCTCTTGTATTTTGTTTGTCATGTTTATGAATTTTAAAATAACTATAACCTAAAAGTTAAAAAAAATTATGTATGTATACATCGTGGCTTCTTTAGTAGTATAATTTTGGATGATACGAGTCACAATGTAGTGATATGATTTAACACCAGCAAATTAAGATTTTTCATAAATATATTTGTATATGCTAGTAGTTGTTAAAAAAACATATACAGTATGCTTATATGTGAAGTTGGTGTAATGTGAATCAGTGAATATGTATATATAGCCACATGATGTAAGTATGTAACATAATAATGAAATAATGATGATGGATATGATGTCATTCAACATTGCTCAAAGTCATGGCCACCACCACCACAACCATATATATATCAGGCATCCGTATCTCTGTGTGTGTATATATAATATTTATGTGTAAATTGGAAATCTTAGAAGCTAATCTCACTAATTAAACAAATACTTAGTTTATATAGGGACTTGTGGATCAAATTGACGATATTCTTTATTATAAGTATAGTCCAATCAATAACTCAAATAAAATATACACCCCAATTATTTGTTTCGTAGTTTGAGACAGACCACATATGTATCTTGCAACTACAAGAAGTTAGGATCGATGTTATTGTTATTGTTGGTAGGAATCTAATTAATACTATATACTACTGACCCGTGCTATAGTACGGGTTGAAATTCTTTCATTTTGTTTATTTTGGTAATTTTTATTTAAAATATCATATATATAATTATTTTATTTGTTTTAAAAGGTTTTTTTGGATGGAAATACTATGGCATGAAATCATATACTGAATATGACGTATGAAAATAATGTCTATTCTGTAAGTTATATTCTAGTATATCTAGATTTTGGCCTGTAGTATAACGCAAATTAAGTTGTAAGATAAAAAAATTAATTTTTGTTTGTTAATTTTATTTGATTTGTTTAGTGTTTAAAATTATATATCATATTTTGATTGTTAATTCTATGACTTAACCTATAGTATTGCGTATATTAATTTTAGGACCAAATATGTAATGTATATTTGTCAAAATCATCGTGACCGAGAAAACCTACCAAACAACATTACTCCAAACTTAAATTTAATCTGAGAAATCATATTTTTGAAATATTAACCCATGCTCTAGCAAAAAATCATATTTTTTGAATTTTTTTTACATTATAGTGACATATTATTTACCCGTGCTATAACAAATCAAATTAGAATATTTATAATTTTTAACTTTTTGATCTATCATATATTTATGATATTCTTAAAAATATCAAATTAAACTATTTTTAAAGATTCCAAATTAAATTATTTTAAAAGTTTATTATAGTATATAAAACTATACAATTCAACAAAAAGAAATATATAAAATGAATTTAAATATTCAAATTTTGATCTATTATTCAGTCAAAATTTTCTGATAAAGTTAAGTAAGATTTTATTTTTTAGTATAATCGGAAATCACTTGTAATCTACAGAAGAGTGATTATTTTCTATTAATTAATTCTGAGATTTTTTTGTATCTATGTATGGTTAGTTAAATATTTTTTGAGATTTTATTTTATTCTTTGGAATATCCTTTTTAAGAGGATCCTAATCTTAAATCTATATAACCTATCAAATAATTAATCCATATAATCTATCAAATAATTAATCTTAGTTATAACCAATATTAATATTATATGGTCTACCAATTTGAAGTCGTATACTTCCATTTTATTAAATAGAGGATATTTAATACTCCATCTGGTTATTTCAAATTTAGCAGCTATGTCTTTGAATTTTTTTAACAGCTATATATGTGATTAATGTCTATACTAATATTTTTGCAGCAGTTTTTACTCAAAAATACATTTTAGAAAGTTTTTACATTTAATGCATTGACTTTAATATTAGTTACTAAAACTTCAAAATTATTTATAGGTAAGATTTAAAAAAATAAAGAAATCTTTCTACTTCATTCAAACATAAATATATGATTACCTTTCATTTTTATTTGAATTTATATTTAAATTATCTTGAATTATTCTATAATACATTTAGTTAATAAAAATTGGGATTTTTTTTCTGCATATGATGTAATACAAAAATTTAAAAACGGACATATATTACTCAATAGATAAATAAAAAATACGGGTACAATATCTCACATCGTCTAAAAAAAATTGGGCAATGGTTCAGAGTCATACTATAAAAAAGACCAAAATGATTCCGAATACAAATGAGTAGAAAGCTTAATTTATCATGCATTCAAATTTTAAAAACTTTTATTTGATTTATTCCGGTTCTTTATTTTAAATATTTTTAAAAGATTAAATATGAAAAATATTTAAAACTTATAAAAAGTTAAAAATGATAAATATTATACCGTAGATACACAATAAATATTAAAAATTAAGATGATATAGTGTGAGTTAAAATATCTCAGAACGGGGTTATATAGCGGGACGGGTTTTATCGATATTTATATAAATTAAAAAATATCACTAATTTGGTGTTACACGGGTAAAACATCATTTCATTATTTTGTTAACACTGTCGGTATCAGAGAATAGACATATCTAATTAAATTGATTAAATAAATATTATGTAAAAGAATAATTATATTGCGATATTATATGGTTTATTTAACAATTATTATATAATTATAACATATTTAACCAAAATATACAAATTATAATTTAAATATTTTAGTTATAAATAATTTTGCCATATGGTATACCGCGGATCCTAATCTAGTTATAAAGTAAAAAAAACCTTAATTTTTTTTTTTTTACTATCGCAGTTTGGTTAAAAACTTAAAATTCAATGCACACGATACCATCTTAAACCATTTGTTTGGCTAGAAAATGAGTAGTGAAAAAAATAAAAGTAAAGAAGAAAGACTATAGTAGTATAGTCAAAATATTTAGATAAGATAAATAAGATAGTTAATTACGGTGTAAATAACTACCAATATTATGTTGTGCGCGGATATGAATGATATTGTAGTTCTATACGTCGTTTCTATTTTTTTAGTTCTATTCATTTTCGTGAATTTAGTGAGATTACTTTCATCGTGCATATCAAATATTGTAACAAAGTTACTGTTACTGTTAGTGTTATTACGTACCAACGTATTATACAAAAAAAATGTATCGTAGAAATGTGTTGTGTTTTGATTTTTTTTTTCTGCTCGTCTATGATCGTATGTTTTTTTTTCCGTGAAAAATACTCATATCAAACACAACATTAGCATACGTTATTAACTTATTTGTTTTCAGAATAATTATATGTCTTAACTTATATATAACTTTCTCTTTTAAATTTGTTTTTCTTATATTGAGCCATTGAGGCTGTATTTATCTTTGAGACAAAATAATTTAGATGCATTTTTTAGATGTTTATGTGTATTATAGTCAGCTAGTATACATATTTATCTTATTATCTAATAAATTGTGGATGAAGATACATTTAATTAAATGGTTCAAATCTAAAAATGTTGACAGTTGTATTTTAAACATTAGAGTAGTTTTTTAGTAATCCCATCTGTATATTCACTAGAACATTCAATATGATGGGCAGTCTTGCGTCATTTGGAGAAGAAGAACAAAAAAGATAATATTGTTAAACGATTATTTAACATACAATTAACGATTATCTTATCAATTAGTTTGGAAAATTAGATTTGTAAATTTTGAAAGTCAATTTGCCAACTTTTTTCCTTCGAGGGCTTTGCTGCTAGTTAGCGGCTTATATAGACTAGACTATTCTGTCATACATGTTCCACCTCACCATATTCCTACGTATGTATGTGTATACATTCACATTCGTATATATACATTTGAAATTCTTAATGTTTGGAATAATATAGACATGATAAAGTATATATCCTCTCTGTTTCATATTAACTGTAGTTTTACATTTTTTAAAAAAATATTTCAAATTAAGTGCTGCAATAAATCATTATATTCTGATAGTTAGTATTACTCTTTGTTTCACAATAAATATCTGATAAATGTAGTTTTGATTTCATACAATTAAAGAACATGTTAAAATTTAGTATCTGATACTCTTTCAATTCAAATGAATTTCTTCTATTTATAATATACTTAAGGTTAAATTGGGATTTTTATACCAATTTTTACATTAAAAAGTTAAACAATACTTGTTTTAAAACACACAAATAATCCTAAAATAATGTAAACAGAAGGAATAATTTATGTTATATAGACCACACAATTAAGATCTTCTGCCAGTGGATCACATTTATTTTAACTATTTTGTTCATCTTTGATCTTTCCGTAAAACTCGTTGTATACGTCGTCTAGTGTTATAGATCATCAGATTTTGTTGTTTTAACATCATTGAATAATAACTATTGGTTAATATATCATTCATTCTAAATTTATCCTGAGTGGCGAAGAAGTTAACTGTTTTTAGAATTTGTTTATTTAAAGTATGTTAAATACGTTAAATCACTTATTTTGAATTCAGAAAGAAAATAAACTATTCGCAAAATAAATTTGAGCCCTATCATGCTTTATGTGTATAATTGTCATAATCTTCATGATTTCATATATTTCGTCATTCTAAACAATATTAAACTGAATTTGATTTGTAGTTAAGTTGTTTGTGATAATATTTTTGATATGACATCTCGTAAAATCAAATATGCATATTGTATGTTATTGATAAAAGAATCTTTTGAAATGGTTCGATATGCTTGTAAATCTCTTCTTCGATATGACATCTCATAAATCCAAATTAATATGCATATTGTATGTCGATTGAGGAAATTTTTATCCAAAATCATTATGATCACATACGCATATCGTATGGTTGAAAAAATATGATTTAAGTAGCAACATGCGTTTAAGAAGTATACATGTACGCGTGTATTCATTGTGTCCTTAACACGTATATATTTAGTTAATTAAAATGAGTTTATACGTGCAAACAATAGCATAAGATTTATGCCGTAAAGATCATCATACCCAATTAGGGGTATAAAGCCTCTCATCATATTTTTGTTTTAATAAACCAAACAATTAGCACGTCCAAAATTGTTACTTACAACTTACTAGCATCGACCGTTAAAAATACTATCAATATGATTTTGATTATAAGACTAGACTAAGACAATTATATTTTCATAAACTTACATACCTAAAATTTTAAAAGGGTAATCCAAAAGTGTTTACGTAACACAATTTTCTGATATATATGCTTATATACTTTTATTATATGGCTATATATATTTGTTTACAATAAAAATGAGAATTCATAATAGAATGAACGCTGTCAGAAAGCTATGACATAAACATAATAGTTTACGCGGAAATTTTGTCATATTTTTGACAGTGTATTAAATATATATTGTCAATTTCGATCATTTTCATTTAATTAGTTGATCAAAGTCTTATATCACTCAAATTAATTCGTGATTAACCTTAATTAGAAAACGACTTATTTGATCTTCGGTGTAATTAATTGCTCCCCCATTGCAAGACAACTAATCATCAACAATACATGTATTTAAACGTCACACATGCACATATGTGGACATACAAAGGAATAAGCATGGAAATCAAACTTATTTCAGCGAATGATAGTTTGATCAAAAAAAAAAAAAAAGATTTTAGCAAATGATACAAATCCAAGTGTGTTGTGTGCATCTACACCAAAATATGTTAAACAAAATGAGTAAAGAGAGGATGATATTTCCACAGTTCAATTATTTTAGCTAATGCATGGATCATAATAAGTAAGTGTCACATCTATAAACTATTTAGCTCACCAATCAAAACCTGATACTTATTCATGCGTGTTCATCGAATAATCCCTAAAAAGGTTATTTTCTTCTTTTTCCTTTTATTATAATTAGGTTCAAACTCAGATTTGTTCTACGTAGGAAGAAACAATCGTCTCTTTAGTCTAACTCCAATGATTCAATTTCATTTTTGTTTTAATATACAAAAAACTTTCATATCAATATAATCTTCTACATAAGATTAATCATTAATCTCTGAAACGTTTGTTGTCACCATAATCAAACTACTGAACAAAACTAGAGATTGATTATCATTTCATCAAGGATAAGTCTTTTCAATATGTGAAAGGTAACCCTTAAGATTCTTCGTTGAAAATAAATGTGTTATATGTCGTCATTTTTATGGACAAATTAATATTATTGGGTTTGCTTTATTCTATTTCTTAAAATTCAAATGATGCCCCAATAATTCATTGAAAAATAAAACTTAGCTTCACCATGAAGCTTGAAAATATGCCCCCCTTTTCTTACGTAAATTTTTGAATCCCGATTTTCTTTTTATATCATGTGATTTAACCAATGATTAATATTTAATTTGCACATGATATCATATAATACGTACGTTCATTATATACTGAAAATATTATAAATTTCCTCGCTATGTAATCCTAATCCAAAAAACACTTCAAACTTTGAACTTAGGTCATGAACCCAGTATGCTGCCTTTTGTTCTAAAAATTAAATCCGTCGCCATGTAGCTTATATATGGGATCATAATTAACGTGCTAAATTTTCTTTACAAACCGAAATTTGGTTTTTAGAAGTTTTCTATATGTAAACATGGTAGATTTATGAGTGAAAAACCCAAACTAGTTTTTCAAGTCTGTAAGACGGTAAGAAATAAAAATAAATAAATATATATATATATATATATCTTTAATATGTCTAGAGAAAAAAAAAAATCAAAACGACTTTTGTAAATGGTGAAAGTCTATTTTTGATAGGGCGATTAAATAAACCTTTGCAAAGAAAATTTTGTTTAAATTCAGAAAAGGTAAACGACTTATTTATTTTTGTTTTTGTGTAATTTTCGGGAAGAAAAAATCCAAACTGTTTCAGAACTCAGAAGCAATAATACATGCATGGCTTTTTTAAGCTGGTTCTATCAGAAATTCAGAATGGTTTTGGAATTTGGAGCAACATCATTCTTCAGTGTTCATAATGTTTTTTTTTAACAGAGTAGGATATATGTGCCTTCTCAGTCTCAGGCCATACAAAATACAAAAGACCATTGAGTATTATTTTGTAATTCTTCTGAATACCTTTTACCTATATTTTTTTGTTTAACCTATCTTATTATTACAAAGGTTGAAATCTTCGTGTATTTCATATATAAGGTTAAAATGACAGTGATTAAAGTGACATATAATAAGTTTAAAAAACATGCTACGTATGAAAAAAAGAAAACTTGCTACGTAGATTTCATATTTTTGAAAGGTATATTTCTTTCGCCAACCAAACTTTTTTTTTTTTTTTTTTACTATTTGGTCGATTAATTAGATTACTTCGTGACACAATATTTAAAAACAGTTTAAAATTTTTATGAAACTTATATATATATATATATAATATTTTTTTTAAAAAGCCAAATAAAAGGATGAATCACCATTTGTTGTGTGCAAGTAATTGCCTATCTTTCGAGGGACAAGAGCGGGGAGACAATAATTGGAGTGCAATCACCACGTGGATTCACGAAACACCACAATCACAACAGACGTCCTTTTCACAATTATTTAACTGAAAACATAAACATGCGAAACTGTAATATTTTTATGATAGTTATTTTTTTATTATTAGACGAAACTGAAATATCATCTGTGTTGTTCCCATATCCAAAAAAAAAAAAAATGCTAGAGACAAAAATAACAAATTAAACTCATGATTTGTTCTGGAAAATATAATTTCATGACCAAATACACGAACTAAAAAAAAAAAAGAATGTTGCAATCTTTTCATAAAAATATAACAAATCGAGACAAAATAAGGTTACGCTATTTTACAAAGAAGAATCAAAGATCTGAAAAAAGGTAGATATGTATATTAATACTGTATAAGCCAAAAAAAAAAAAAACCATTTTCTCTAAATACGATTATTATAATAAAAATGATAAGTTGCTTTAAGGATGATAAAAATTGAGGTAAAGAAGAAAAAGCTTTGGGAGAAATCAAAAGAATTAAGGTTTTTGTCTAATTCCCAAAATGCTCCTCACAGTGAGGATACGGCCTCGATGGCGCTACCTAATGGCCACGCGGCTTCCACGGCGTGTTCTCCGTATTTTACCTTTTTCACTAATGTTATTGTCTGCGATGGCTCCAATCCTGTTTTGTTTTAGACCACAAGAAAAGCAACAATAGACAAAAATGAAACAAATACTTAGTAATTATAAATAAAAATACTTGAAACTTGTACTGCAGGACCAGACCATCCTAAACCTAAATTTATTCGTAACTTCGTTTCTTTATGTTTTTTGGTGTAATCATATATACTAAACCTAAACTAAATTTTTTAGATTCTATTGACCGTTGAAATTGGATTGTTGTTTTTATGAGTTTTAAAGGAGATACTAACCGAATCCATCAATGAGCAGAGTGTATTGGTAAACAAGATCCATGCACAAGTAAGGCAAATTATCTTCCTCCACAAGCGGGAACTTTGATTTTCCCTCTTCCAGATTCATACTACAAGCTTTCTTTGCTGCTTTCTCAAAGTCCTTGGGACGAACTGTAGCAACCGGTTGCTTTGGGTCAACAAATCCAGCCTGTGTCAAATACCAACCAATTGTACCGCGTTTAACAAAAAAAATTACAGGTTGTGTGTGAAAGCCTTGAGAAACAGTGTTTTTAGTTCAATTACCTCAGCAGCACGGTCAAAGAAAAATGAAGCAACAAACATATTCTTTTGGCCACCACCTCGACCACCATTCCAAACTCCACCGAATGTGCATTTCATGTGGGTACACAATGTATCATTCACTTTTAGTGCGTTGATGGTTATCCTTCGGCATTCATCAAGACTCGCACCAGATGGTGAAGCAGTGCCTTTAAATTCTTTTCCTCCATACTTGTACTTACCTACAGTGAATAAAGTATGTTAGAAGAAACCGAGATATTGATCCAATATTCTTAAACGCAATTGCATATCCAGAGATTTTCTTGCAAAGGATCGAGAAGATAATGGCAATAATGAAAACATGTGTCATATGATGAGAATATAATGCAGACAACTCTAGTTGGAATGCTCTCATCACAAAACAATAATCTCTCACCATCATAGCCTGTCACGATGCAGGGGTTCTCCGAATCGTCAGAAACTTTCAAAATCTCTGCTCGGGCAGCCAGTAATCCGTAATGTAGGTAACTACAAGCAAGAAGAAGCCAATAACAACAACTCACATTAAGGACTATAGATGAACAGAAGACCAGAATATCTAATGAGTATGGCAGTCTAGAACATATACAAATGAAGAGGAATAACTGCCGGCTCTTCGGGAGTCGTTAGTATCAGACAATTCAAAGACGCTTTAAGTCAAGAAAACCACAAGAGGTGACAAACCTGTGAACATAGAGGAAATACTTCCGCCCCTTAAGGTACATTTCCCTGACATATGAATCCTCTCCTTCTAATGGTTTTGGTGCACTTGCAGCATCTTCCTCAGATATAGCATATGCCATTTGAACAGACCCCCCTCCAAGATCAACCACTCCAACCGTATCTGAGTATGGTTTTCCTAAGTTCCTTAGCAAGTAGTTAATTGTCACCTGCAAAGTCGAAGCCAAATAAGATAAAATGCCAGCTTGATTAGAGGTTGGTTCGTGCCCAACAGCTTGAAATATAATACTATTTTACATACTATACTTCAAACTATTACAGTTGCCATTGTGAAACATTTCTTATTGAATGATTAAGAATTAGAAAGATGGCTCTTCGTAAAACACTAACAAATGTGGGAGAACATACCCACTGATAAGAACCTTCCTGAGTACCATCGAGTACAGTAACAGCATTTGCCTCAGTTTTCAGCATGCTTCTATCTCTCAAGAGTTCCCTAACCTTATAAACAAAATCATAATAAAGTATAAGAGCTAAGGGACCTAGCGAATGTGACTGATAATATATTGAAATATAATTACCGCTTGCAAAATGTTCTCAGATGCTTCATGACCCAGCGTCCTCAAACCTGCCGTTGCCTGACAAGATATACAGAAAATCACTTCAGATGATTCACAAAATAATATGAAAGAGCTTCAATTATCTATGCGGGGGAGAATTCATTTCCATACTCCAACTCGGACAGGTGTCTTTGGACGCAACTCGCGAGGAACAGAAGCTTCTGCTTTGTCAAGAAGAGACACCAAAGAGTTTGCTGCTTGCCGGGGATCAGTAGGATATGCACTCAACCCTGGTTTTAGCTGAAATCAAATCAGTAAACAGCTTAGAGCCAAAATTCCAACAAGCACCAATAAAGCGAAAACTAAACAAGAAATTCAAGCCACTGCGATATAATGAAACAATAAACTAAGTGATGCTAGTTAGGTGAGTTCAAGCTTCATGTTAATTCCGAAAACACAGAGTTCATGTCCATTCTATACATTGAAAGAAAAGTAATACGCTTCCGGTTTATCTAGTTGAGCTCTGCTCAGGGCGAGGCAAGATATTGCTATGATAAAATCTAGAGGAGGATCAAATATAGAAACTTACAGAACTTGAATACCCTCTTTATGAGTCAAACAAACAAACTATAAAACATACTATAGTCTCATTCTTTCAAACGATTTCGACATGCCCGTGCGATTGTTAGATCAAGGAGATAGAGTATGAGTGAATCACAGTGAAGCTCTATCCAAACAGATATGAATGAATAAGCTCTGTTAACACAGTCCACGTCTTTCCACACACTAATAAGTAACAACCATATGAGCTTAAATAACACAAATGCACCATAAGAATCTGAATCAAGTCTCAGAAAACGACACAAGATCTATCAAACAGTGCAGGTAAATGGTAACTCAAAGTGTCAAATCCAGTAGGAAACGGAAACAATGAATCACACCTGTAGAAAGAGCTCAAGTTCATTGCCGAGAGGGATAAGATCCAAGTTCTGATCAAAACAGTAAACATGTACACGGCTACCAGAACTCCCAGCATCAAAAATCACAGCGTAATTCTTCGGACCTCTCGAATTAGGACCTCCCTTGCGATTAAGCACATTGTACTCCTCAACGACGGAATCAGAAGTCGATCTCCCAGGCATTAGCAGAAGAACAAGAGCGATCAACACAATGGGAACCGAAATCACAAGCACAAGACCACGGTGGCGCTGGATCTTGTCAGCGATAGATTCGTGCCGCCCAATCCCACCACGCTTCGCCGTCATCTTACCTCCGTCGGCAGAGTCAGATGTAGGAGAATGGTTACCTGACTCCAGAAGCTCAGTTGAAGAAGGCGAACGGTAGCGTATCTTACCGTTGCCGTTGCCGTTTCCGGTGCCGGATGACGCCGTGGTCTGCGGCGGATCCTGTAACGGCTCCAGATTCGACGGTGGATTATAAGAGGCGGCTTGAATTCGCCGGATTTGATCTGGAGTATAAAAAGCCTGGATCCAACACTTTGTGTGCTCGCTCCCAGATCTGTGTTTTTGTATTTTTCAGTAAATAGATAACAAACAAACAAAAGACGTTATGGGTTACGATTGCGGGAGATGGTAACTCCCGTAAAACTTTGTTACAGTAACTCCCACAACGAGCTTTTACATTAACCCAAAATACTTACTGTCATACTGTGTATAGTTTTATCAGTAACAACCCCTAAATTTTCATAACTCGGTTGAATCGAAATTCGAAACCATATCAGATCGTAAACTAGAACCGGATTGACATAACCACAACCAAACCAAATAAATGATAAAGCTAAACCGATAATACTAAACCGGACGAGAGTGAAAAGATTACGTACAAACCGGAGAAATATATGACGTGACGTCCATACGAATTCACGAAGAGAGCAAAGAAACATATATTAAAAGTCTACAAAGTACAAACGATCTACAGTACGAGGACGAATACAAACAAATGTTGACTCAAATACTATTCCTCAGGCTTTCTTCTGTTTCTTCTGGACCAGACTTGGCGGCGGAAATAGAATTCGGAATAGCATCGCAGATAATATAGCTCCCGTGAAGGAGCTAACCCAATGCACATAGAAATGGTCCCATGTATTGTGAGACTTGTATATATATGCCCATCCAAATGCCTACATATATTGCAATATAAATTAACCACAAAGACTATATAATTAACAAGATCAAATGTCAAGATATATTAAGTAGCTAATGAATGATAATGAACTTACAATGGCAGGATTCATGAATGGTCTAGTGAAGTTAGATCCTACGACAAACACTGATACGGTAGCGAGAGCGAGCAAGAAAGTTTTAGCGAGCAGTTTTCGTGGACCTCTTAGGATTATTAGTAACACCAAGAATGTAACACTGAAACTTAGAATCACTTCGGCGATAGCTCCAATGTGTGCATCATCTTGATACGAAGGCTTTCCTCCAATCATAGTCCTATACTTTTCAGGTATCATCTCCATGATCGTTATCGCACCTCCTGCCGCACCAACTGCCTAAGATTAAAACATAACATCACATAAGGAAACAAACATGCCAGCTGGTTCCAGTTGGGCTAAAATCTAAAAATCTCAATGTCAAATTTTTTTTACTCAAAAAGACATCACACAGCATGGACACACACAAAAGAAACTTCACAAAAAGCCAAACAAACCAAAAAAGATAGTTTGATATTCCTGCTCTAAAAGTTGATCAACACATTGTTGATTTTTCTAACCAAAATAAATGTAAGAACATTCAACTACAATGTGTAAAGATAATAACTTTATTAAATAATTCTAATTCGAAGAGACCGACAAGACACACGAAAGCGAATACTTATATGAAAAGATGTCACAAAGTATTAAAGGTCGGTCATAACAGAAGGAGAACTAGGTTTGGTTTCAAAATCTAGTAAGTTTAAATCATAGCCACACACCTGAGCAGGAGATCTAATGGCCAAGGAGAAGAGAGAATCTCGAGAAACGCCGGCGGTATAAAACGCAGCGTTTCCACAAGGATTGAAGCTAGCGCCACCAAGAACGTCTCCGATAACAGTAAAAATCGAGATGGAGACGAAAACAACCAACGTTGAGATCACCAGAGGTGCCCAAGTGATACCATGAAACCCGGCTGCGGAAACAATCGCCGCCGTCTGTATCCCAAACGTCGCCGAGAGAATAACCCACAAAAAGGTTATCACCATATCGCCTAACGCCGACTTGACCGCACTCATCGTTAGTAACGTACCTCTTCTTCTTCTTCTCTTGATCGTATTGGTTTAAGAAGATCGTTGTTATATTGGTTTTTTGCTTCTTGAAAATCAGATGTTTTTTTAGTCCACTCAAAATTGTATTCTTTATATTGCAGAAGGAAAATGATATGTATGAGTGACTCACCTAACTGATAAGAGTTTTTGGGGAAATTAGTGTTTCGAGATAACGGGTTACTGATTATCCCAAATAAAAAGTTTGAAAAAGATAAATAAAAAGTTTGTAGAGAAAAAAGAGTATTATGCTTATTACTAGAGAGGGCCTATTTATTTCCAAAATGGGTTTGTATATAGATCTAATGAGTTAATTTGGACCATTAATCTTATCTCTTACTTTGCTTTGTTTCACTTATCCTTTTTAATGTACAAGTATATAATTCCCAAATGAATGAAGACACTATAAAGAACAGATACATATTATATTACCTGTCGATATGAATTGGGCACATACAAAAATTTGTTGTCTTTTCCTTTTTTCCAATATACTAGTGTCATAGTAAAAACAGAGTACTATTTGACTCTTCTTTGTTGAATATTTGACTGTCAGTAAGATTTGTTAAACAAAATAACAAAGGAAAAAAAAGCAAGACGAGGATAACGGAACAAACTAAATTAGCTTAACTATTATAAACAAACTTTTGTATCATTAACTGGTTAAGCTTTGTATAATCGAATTTTAAGTTTGTTAAATTAAGATTCTTCTCCGATCCTCGTTTCTTTGTTCTATCTTTTCGGTTAATCGGAGTTTGTTATAGCAGAAATTCGTTAAATGATATATATATATATATATATTAGCTAATACTTAATCTATCCCTGATAGATTGATGTTTTAGAAGATTTTATTTGTCTCTAAAAGATTGATGTTGTGTATATTTTTAATACTAAAAATATGGAAAAGTGGAAAAGTGGAAAAAATGTCAGTAAATTAAGGATCCGATATCATCACACAGATATATGAATGACCACAAATAAAAACAAATAAAATTATCAGAAAAATAAATAATTATTGTGAAAAATTTAGTGGACTCACTAGACCGGCCCATCTATTAGCCATGGAGTCTCGGTCCATCGGCCATACTCAGTCCATACAGCTTCGGCCCATTAGCCGAAGCCTTACTCGGCCATTAGTTCTTAGTCGGTTTAAGCTTTAGCCTTTGTACTCTACTATATATACTTGTAACCTCGAGCATAATCAATAAGAAGAAACACAAGAGCTTTATTCCTAAACTATATTCATAACAATAATAAAATAATTACATTCTCTCTCTGTCTTGCATGCATGGATTTAAACCAACAAGAGCTTTATTCCTTAGATTTTGTTGTCTTGCATGCATGGATTTAAACCAACAAAAGCTAACAATAATAAAAGAGAGACACTACGGTCGTGGCCGTGGTGGCAGAGGACGTGGTGGTCGAGGAGGCCAAGCCAGCCGCAGACGCGGTAGTAGAGGCCGTGGTATCTCCAAGCCACAAGCTAAGGCAAAATCAGGTTGTCACCGATATGGTATGGCAAACCACTGGATGAGAAACTGCAGAACTCCCAAACATCTTATTGATGCATATCAAGAAAGTTTGAAGAAAAACCCAGAAGCTAACTTGGTGCATCTCGATGATGAAGGAGACTTCGATCATGAGAATGATGACTCCCTAGAGACTTCCGATCTCCTTAAAGAGGATGAATGAAATTTTCGGTTTTATTTTGGTTTAAAACTATGTTTTTTTATGCTTTGATTGATTTCTATGTATTGGATAATTGATTTGGTTTAAATTCAAGGATTTATTTTTTATAAATTATTTGCCTTATTGAGTTAAAACACAAATGTTGTTTTATAGAAATGGCTGAGGATATGAGTGAACTAGTGGTGGATAGTGGATCCAGCCACACTATATTAAGAGATAAAAGATATTTTATCAACCTCACCATGAAAAATGTCAATGTTAGTACAATTGCGGGTATAGCAAATCTTATAGAGGGCTACGGCCAGGCTCACGTGTTGTTGCCTAAGGGAACACACATTGAATTGAGTGATGCCTTATATTCACCCAGCTCCAAGAGAAACTTGTTGAGCTTTAAAGATATAAGATTAAATGGTTATCATGTGGAAACCAAGGGTGAAGGATCTAAAGAGTTCCTCTACATTACAGAAAATGTGAAAGGACAAAAGAAGATCCTAGAGACTATACCTGCACTAGCCTCTGGTTTATACCATGCTAAGATTAACATGATAGAGGCTAACTTGGCAAAGCATAGAATGTTTCATGAAGAGTTCACTTTATGGCATGACTGGCTGGGCCATCCAGGTTCGAACATGATGCGTAAACTGATTAAGAGTTCGAATGGGCACAACCTAAGTGAAAGGAAAGTTATCCCTAAACATCTCACGTGTGTAGCATGCGCACAAGGGAAACTTGTCATAAGGCCTTCACCAGTAAAAGTCACAAGAGAGACTTTAAACTTTCTGGAAAGAATACTGGGAGATATATGCGGACCAATACACCCATTTAGTGGGTCGTTTAGATATTTTATGGTGATGATAGATGCATCAACCAGATGGTCGCATGTTTGCTTGTTATCTACAAGAGATCTCGCCTTTGCAAAGATGTTGGCTCAAATAATAAGGCTAAGAGCACACTTTCCAGACTTTCCACTTAAGACTATACGTCTAGATAATGCTGGTGAATTCACATCCCAAGCATTTAATGATTACTGTATGTCCATGGGGGTGAGTGTGGAACATCCCGTGGCACATGTCCATACACAAAACGGACTGGCTGAGTCCTTCATTAAACGAATACAAATGATAGCTCGACCATTGTTAATGATATCGAGGCTACCTGTGTCGGCTTGGGGACACGCAGTATTGCATGCAGCAGAACTCATACGCATCAGGCCATCTAGTGAACACAAATATTCGCCATCCCAACTGTTAACGGGTCATAAGCCAGACATATCCCATCTCAAGACATTCGGTTGTGCCGTTTATGTACCGATTGCTCCACCACAGAGAACTAAGATGGGACCTCAGAGGAGGATGGGAATATATGTTGGATATGAGTCTCCCACCATTGTAAAGTATCTCGAGCCACTGACAGGAGACCTGTTCAAGGCCAGATACGCGGACTGTCAATTTATTGAGTCTGAATTCCCTGTATTGGGTGGTGAGACTAGCAAGCTAGTAAAGGAATTAGCATGGAATCAAAAATCCTTAAATTGGCAAGATCCTCGAACTCTAGCATGTGATGCAGAGGTTCAGAAGATTATACATCTTCAGCAGCTAGCTAATCAATTGCCAGATTCCTTTGCTGACCCAAAGAGGGTGACAAAATCGTACAAACCAGCTTGCAATGCACCAGTACGTATTGATGTTCAGAAGGAACACAATAATCAAGTTGCTACAGAGTCTACGCCACGTTTGAAACGGGGTAGACCGTTAGGTTCCAAAGATAAGAATCTTCGGAAGTCTAAGGGTGCAAAACAGACCGAGGTTCAGGGAATTACCGAGAAAGCAGACATGGCCGCGGCAAATGATAAGGAGCCGGATGGGGTTCAGGACGCTGAACCTCTAGGTCCTGAGAATATTGATAATGATGAGATATCTATCAATTATATCATGTCTGGAATTACTTGGAACTGTAAGGATGTCGACATCGATGATATTTTCGCATACAAGGTAGCACTTGAACTGAATGAGGATCTAGAGCCCACATCTATACTAGAGTGCACTCAAAGCAAATAATGGCCTAAATGGCAAGAAGTTATTGATGTGGAGCTAAATTCTTTAAAGAAGAGAAGTGTGTTTGGTCCGACTTTAAGGATAACACCTGAAATTAAACCAGTTGGACACAAGTGGGTCTTTGTAAGAAAGAGAAATGAGAAGAATGAAATCGTGAGATACAAAGCACGGCTTGTAGCACAAGGATTCTCTCAAAGACCCGGCATAGATTATGAGGAGACATACTCCCCTGTGATGGATGCAACGACTTTTATGTATCTAATAAGTCTGGCTGTAAGAGAAAAACTGGATTTGCGGTTAATGGATGTTGTAACTGCATACTTGTATGGTCCACTGGATAATGAAATCTATATGAGATTACCAGAGGGAATAGAACTCAAAGATAAGAGTGGTTCTCGAGAACAGTACTGCATAAGGCTAGACAAATCGTTTTATGGACTGAAACAGAGTGGTCGAATGTGGTATAACCGATTAAGCGAATTTTTGGCAAAGAAAGGCTATCGGAACGACCCAATCAGTCCATGTATATTCATTAAGAAGTTTGCAAACAAAGGATTTGTGATAATAGCAGTCTATGTGGATGATTTGAACATCCTAGGAACCTCTGGGGAAATCGCCCAAACAGTAGAATATCTCAAAAGAGAGTTTGAGATGAAAGACCTAGGCAAGACTAAATTCTGTTTGGGATTGTCGCTTGAGTACAGAAACAATGGTATCCTTGTGCATCAAAAGGCATATACAGAAAAGGTACTCAAGAGGTTTAATATGGAGCAAGCTCACCCATTGACTAGCCCTATGGTTGTGAGAAGCACAGATGTGGATAAAGATCCATTTGCTCCTAAGAAGGCCGATGAAGAAGTTCTCGGGTCTGAAGTGCCTTACCTCAGTGCTATTNTTATCTATCCGATCCACACAATGGGAAATCACAAACAGGCTATGTGTTTACACACGGTGGTACGGCAATCTCTTGGCGTTCTATGAAGCAAACCCTTGTAGCAACATCATCAAATCACGCAGAGATACTAGCAATGCACGAGGCCAGCCGTGAGTGTGTTTGGTTGCGGTCCATGACTCAGCATATACGGACGGACAGTGGATTGGAGGACAGCAAAGAAGCAACCGTGATCTATGAAGATAACACAGCATGCATCGCACAGCTCAAGGAAGGTTACATCAAGGGAGATCGGACGAAGCACATATTACCAAAGTTCTTCTATACACATGAACTACAAAAGGCCGGAGAAGTTCAGATAGTGCAAGTTCATNCGATCTCTTCACCAAATCGTTACCGACAACAACGTTCAAGAAGCTCTCGCACCAGATTGGAGTGCGGAGACTTAGGGACTTGGAGTGATGTTTGGAACAGGGGGAGCAATGTGTGCTGTACTCTTTTTCCTTCACCAAGGTTTTGTCCCAATGGGTTTTCCTGGTAAGGTTTTAATGAGGCAGCATCCCCTAAGCACAGTGCAGCGATCCCATCCAACATGGACACGGTCGTTCGTCCAAGGGGGAGTGTTGTGAAACACTTAGTGGACTCACTAGACCGGCCCATCTATTAGCCATGGAGTCTCGGTCCATCGGCCATACTCAGTCCATACAGCTTCGGCCCATTAGCCGAAGCCTTACTCGGCCATTAGTTCTTAGTCGGTTTAAGCTTTAGCCTTTGTACTCTACTATATACACTTGTAACCTCGAGCATAATCAATAAGAAGAAACACAAGAACTTTATCCCTAAACTCTATTCATAACAATAATAAAATAATTACATTCTCTCTCTGTCTTAATATATGTGAAAAGTTCTAAACATCAAACGGGACAGAGGGAGTAGGAATTAGAACGTGAACATAGCATAGAAGTTTCAAACTTGTGGCAATTAACATTTTTACTTGATGAGAATATATTATTTTGTCTTGTTTCTAATAGTATATCTTTGTAATTTCTTATTCTGAAAAACTAATTATTTATGTATTAAAATGGCCGACACTTTTTGATTCGTTTGATGTTACGAAATGCCTGACGCTTCTCTAGGTCTGGCCCATAGGAGAAGCAAGTGAAGCCAAAGATTCAGGCCTAAAATTTTAAAAGTCTTTTCTACTAAAAAATCTGTCTAACAAAACGCCTTTTTTAAGAATATGTATAAGGGCTTTTTTTATTTACATGTAAAATGCATTTTTTCTTTTGTAAGATATGTAAAAGGCCTTAAAATATCTAGTTGTGGTCTTCTATAAAAAACCTATAACTTTTATCATAAGTGAAAAAGACACATTTTTAAATTTTTTCGTAGAGCACTCGTGAATGTTGGGACGGCACTGCGCTTCTCGACCCTTTGTCTTCATAAACAGTATAGCTCTTCCAATTTTTCAAATACAAACAAATCAAAAGGAATAACAGTTAAAACAGAACCAAAAAAAAAAAATCCAACTCACCAGAAAGATTGCTTGCTCAAAATAAGAAAATATAGAACTGGAACAACACTTTAGAAACAAATAATACAGCGGTAGCTAGGTTGAAATAGAATACAAATTTTGTAAATTAAAACTCATTTATTGGCTTGATCAGCATTTCACAATACATAGACGATCCCCTGTTCTTTTGTTGGTTGCACCACTCAAACCAGCAATTATTTTAGTAACAACAACATATTGTAATTAATTCCTAATTAAAACTTAGATTTTTTTAAGTTATAAAATATTTTCGTAGATCGTCTTTTCGTATATCTCTGTACATAGTTCAAACAAGTGACAATAGTTTCTTATAAACAAAGGCATAAGTGGTGTCGCTATTTCATGGGTTTTCAGTCGCAGCAGCATGAAAAAGGAAAAAAAAAAGATGAAGAAGGATTGAAAGAAAAGTAAAGACACATTTTTGGTCGCCACTGGCTTCGATCTGAATAGGGCCATAATGTAATTTGCGTACTTGTTTAAACTCAAAACAGGACAGTAGGAAAACAGAGTATTCAAAACTCTTCAACAAACTAAACAGCAACCCCTCTTTTCCTCCTAAAGTGTTTTCTTTACCAAAGCTTATGACTGATTAAAATCCAACTCTTGCAATTTCCGGTTTGCCTTTAGACGAGCTAAACCTTTGAACTAAATCATGTTTTAACTTTTAGCAGAGATCAAACAGAAGAAGAGACTTGGAGAATTACTTCAGGTAGATCAAATTGCACAGGAAAATATTATCATTAGCAATCAAAGTTAAAAGTTCTCCAGTTCCATAAACTCTCTCTTCTGGTTCACTTAACATAAAAATTGGTGATGCAAATAAATCTTACCACATATGCATTTTTTTATTGAACTTGTTCTTACGAGAGAGAAGCAAATAAAGAAGTGAGATTCAATGCTGATCGAATTCATGTTTTGGGAGCTAATCTCGCTTTTGTGGCGGTGGCTAACTTAGGGACGACCATCAAGTGGTCGAGTGTATTGTTCAAAATAGCGTTACTTTTACTGTTAGAAAGAAAAAAACAACTCATAGAAATCCGATTTATACAAAATTAATCATATAATTCAAATCCACTATGTTTTTTTTTATAAACTGATTAAGAAGGCAAATAAAAAACATTACTTTTTATTTCATTATATTTATTGTAAATTAACCCGATAATTATAAGTCTGATGCTAGAATTGTATAAATACAACGTTTGAATTGCTTAGCATTAGAGGACTAATAGCAACAACAACAACTAGGCCACCTCGGCTTACACAATCTCCGTTTTGGTATCCCTTTTTAGTATCAGTCTGCGAAACATTCTCGTGACCAATATTTAAATTGTGACCCAAATTGTCCTTAAATACACACAACGATGCAATTATCCAATGAAACTCTGTCAATCTCTGCATCTACACAAAACCACCAAAAAATATATTAAAATATGTATATGCATGGCTGGTGATAGACATATGTAACAAGTGCATTTGCACTGGGGTATACTAAATTTAAATGTATTTTAAGGCTTAAAAATAATTTTCAATTCAGGAATCTACACGAAAAAATCAGGATACTTAGCTGCAACCCAAAGGGAGAAAGATCTGGAACCCAACCGTCCCTTCACTGCCTCCTTTGACTGGTATAAAGAAATCTGGAACATCAAATGTCTTCCAAAGCTAAAGTTTTTCCTTTGGAAAGCTATGCGCCAAGCTCTTCCAGTCGGGGAAAACTTAAAGATCCGAGGAGTGAATCCTACTGCGTCGTGTCCCCAATGTCTCCAAGCAGAATCAACGGGAAAAGGGCCATTTCATACATGTACACTCCCCAAAAGTGCGAATTTCTTCCTGTACAATTATGTAGTGCTAATTTAGATATGTACTCTAATAAAATTCAAAATCCATACCTGTACTTTTAAAATTAAGCCAATTTCATAGTCCACGTTCACGGATTTAAGTCAACCGTTAGAGATGCTGACTCAGATTCCACGAGTGTAATGACGTGTCATCGAGTTCCTAAAACGACGTCGTTTTGCTTATGTTATCTCGCACAAAATTTTGAAAAAACCACACTCCCATGACTCGAACCCACATTCTCTCACATGTTTTACTAAGGACATAACCAATTGATCCCACAACCATATTTGAAAGTATGAGACAAATTTATTTATATAAACCTAACCAATATCTAAGTCCCAATAAAATAAAATGTTGTTGTTTTGAATTGGGGAAAAATTAAAAATCTAGGGTTCTTCTTCTTTCTTCTTCTCTTGAAATTAGAATCTCCAGTTCCCTTTTCATAGTGATTCTCTTTAAAATTATTTGTAATCAATCATAGCATCCACTGATTTCATAAGCAAATCATGTTATGAAGCACTAAAATGCGTAATCGTTGACCCATGAGTTTGTGACCATTGACCACTTCGCATCAATTAATGAAAAAAAAAAAAAATTGTTTTGTGGATCTCAAAAATCTCGTCAGCTCATATTTGTTCTTCAAGGAGTTGAGGTGTTGTTGTTTAAACGAAGCCATTGATTTTAACGAAATACACTTTTTATCTTTTCCTGCTGCGCGACGTCATAGAGAGAGAGAGTCATAGATCTATCATCTATATATCTCCAGTATAAGAAGAAGAAGATGAGTCATACACTGGAGATTTCTAATTTCGATAGAAGGAGAAGAAGAAGAACCTTAGGATAATTAATTTCCCCCAATTCAAAACGCCAACATTTTATTTTATTGGGACTTAGATATTGGTTAGGTTTATATAAATAAATTTGTATCATACTTTCGAATATGGTTGTGGGATCAATTGGTTATGTCCTTAGTAAAACATGTGAGAGAATGTGGGTTTGAGCCACGGGAGTGAGGTTTTTCCAAATTTTTGTGCGAGATAACATAGTAAAACGACGTCGTTTTAGGAACTCGATGGCACGTCATTACACCCGTGGAATCTGAGTCAGCATCTCTAACGGTTGACTTAAATCCATTAACATGAACTATGAAATTGGCTCAATTTTAAAAGTACATGTATAAATTTTGAATTTTATTAGGGTACATGTCTAAATTAGCACTACATAATTGTATAGGAAGGAATTCACACTTTTGGAGAGTGTACAGGTATGAAATGGCCCTTTTCTCCAGAATCAACTCTTCACCTTTTATTCCATTGCCCTTTTGCTGTTCAGGTTTGGGAGAAAACACCTTTCAAGACTACTTTTGACCCCCACCGTATCAAAAACCTACAAAAGGGACTAGAACTCGTAAACTCGGGAATCAACCTGCCACCAGTAGGTATTAGTAAGGAGCCATTGGCACCTTGGATACTCTGGAATATTTGGACCTCGCGAAACAAAAAGATATTCGAGCAGAAGCAAACCTTACCGCAGGACATTGTGTCACATGCCACCATAAGTGATCGTGAATGGATTGCTGCCCAATCACCGCAACCTCAGATCTCTGAACCCAGGTGAGAACCTCAAAGGCCAGACCTCGACTCGGATACTCTATCTTGCTTCACCGATGCGGCATGGAGATCAGAAACTCAGGACACAGGATTTGGTTGGGTTTTTAGCGATTATTCCCGATCTTTGGAGATCCAGAACCAGGCATCAGCGACAAATGTAGCCTCTCCAATTTTAGCAGAAGCAATCGCGATTTCCCTAGCTCTACAACAAGCCCTAGATCTTGGCTACAACAAACTCTCTCTGGCTTATGATTCACAGATGCTGATCAAACCCATCACTACAGAGACTACAGAGACTCCATCGAAGGAGATCTATGGGATTTTCCACGATATCCTCGATCTATCCCTTTCTTTTGTTGAAATTTCCTTTCTTTATGTTAGTCGTAAACTCAATCGTCGGACCGATGAACTGGCTAAATCAGCTATTCACCCGGTTTGTAACTCAACAATTATGGTCCTTGGTTTAATTAAATTACCCACTGATGGATTTTGACAAAATATATATATATATATATATATATATATATATATGTAATTAAGGCCCATTTTTCTAAAATTGAACAGAGAGTTTTGTGATTTTTACACTGGCCTTGTGTACATGCAAGTATGTGTATTGTATATTTGTATATATAATTATGTATAACATGTTTATACATCATTTAGAGTTTTGTATAGACTCCAAAAGTTATGATTATTAGCATATCACAATCACAAACACAAAAGATTTATAATTATCTGAGCCAATAATGGTATGGGTGGACAACAAAACTGCTAATATGACAATTTGAATAATCACGAAAGCTTTTGTGATACCCACGTTGATGATAATTATTTGTATAAATTTATTGAAGAAGATGGTGCTAATCTTTCAGAGAGATTTCACTTATATAATTAATCTTACTCTTGGGTAATCTCATTTCCCAATCTGTTTAATTTTTCTATTAAATGTTTTTCCAAAAAGTTGTTGACATTTATTTTGTATTTTGAACATATCTTTTAACTATATTAAATGCAAAAATATAATATTAATGAATGATAGGAATAGGATAGATCTGACAAGTAAAAAATTTATACAAATTATTTTTGTTAATTAATATGCTGCAGGTGAACTAGTACTTTTTTTGTTTAACAAGATATGACACTTGTAAGTTTAGTCAACAGTAACTTATTGCATAACTAAATCGAATCAATATATTGACTTTGTAAGTTCTTATTGTTACCTTACACAAAATATTTGATTAAGAACACATTAATATAATATGTTGTGTTATAGGATTCCATTTATTATAATCAACACGATAATGTTTGTACTGTGGCCTCATAAGTCCAATTAGATAGTGACCCAAGCTCTACAATTGGAGAAATATTTACATAAATTTGGATTTGTCTGTAACAAAATAATAGAAAATTTATTTATTCTATACATTTTATAAAATTATATATTTAGATTTGTGACTACCCGTCCCGCGGACCCCACTAGCCCACCGCTAGCTGCCCCAACGGACCTTCTGTGGATTCCACTAGCCTACCGCTAGCCGGCCCAACAGACCCCAAGCTGGCCCTGCAGGGTATTGATCCTAACCCATCACTGTGGATATCCCAATCCACCAGTAGGTTATTGGTGCACCAGGCGTTCCTCGAATTCTGGTCCCTCACTTTTTAACAACTTTCCCACAGGACAAGCTGTCACCAATTGACCTGCAAATCAATTGGTGACAGCTTGTCCTGTGGGAAGGTTGTTAAAGGGTGGGGACCAGGGTTAGAAGAACGCCTGGTGCACCAATAACCTACTGTGGATTTGGATGATTAGTTCCATTTGCCCAGTGAGGGGTTAGGATTGATGCCCTGCAGGGCCAGCTTGGGGTCCGTTAGGGCAGCTAGCGGTGGGCTAGTGGGGTCCGCGGGACGGGTTGTCACAAGATTACTTAATTTCATACTGTGATTTTTGACCCGTAGTCGGTACTCCTATTTTGATTTGGGTGCAATATCAAATTCGTTAATTATAAATTCGGTAAAGTTAGAAAAAAACCCAACAAAACATGTATTGAAAAGAAAAGTAAAGACATATTTTTGGTCGCTGGTGGCTTCGACAATGATTCACTTGTTAACAAGGCAATAATGTAATTTACTTACTTGTTTAAACTCGAAACATAACAAGTAGGAAAACAGAGCATTTAAAACTCTTCGACAAACTAACCCATGTTTTCCTGCAAGTGTGTTTTCCTTACCAAAGCTTCTGACTGATTAAAACCCAACTCTTGCAATTTCCGGTTTGCCTTTCGACGAGCTAAATTGATTACAATTTGTTGAATTGAATCATGTTTTAACTTTTAGCAGAGATCAATCAGAAGAAGGGACTTGGAGAATTGCCTCAGGTAGATCAAATAGCACAGGAGAATTTTCTCATTAGCCATAAAACTTAGAAGCTCTCCAGTTCCAAAGGCTCTCTTCTCTAGTTTACTTAACATCAAAGTTGGTGATGCAAATAGATCTTACCACATATGCATATTTTGGATCAAACTCATAAATGTTATTGTGAAAGAGAAACAAATAAAGAAGTGAGATTCAATGCTGATTGAATTCATGTTTTGGGAGCTAATATCGCTTATGTGGCGGTGAGGTCGGCAGATCCGAAATGGAGAGGAGTGAGGCTATGCTCTGGTCTTGGAGGATGAGACCAGGCTGAGTTCTTCTTGCGGAGCTTTCAGAACATTGTTGATGAGGACAGCCATGCAAATGTTTCATTTTGGCTAACTTAGGCAGGACCATCAGGTGGTCAGAGTGTTTTGTTCGGGGTAACATTACTTTAATTGTTAGAAAAAAAAAACAACTCATAGAAACCCGATATATACAAAATTAATCATATAATTCATATCCACTATGTTTTTTAAGAAAAGTTTGATTGCGAAGGCATATAAAAACACATTACTTTTTATTTCATTTTATTTATTATAAATTAACCCGATAATCATAAGTCCGATGCTAGAATTGTATAAATACAACGTTTGAATTGCTTAGCATTAGGGGACTAATAACAACAACAACTAAGTGTGATATCCGTCTTTACACAATCTCCATTGTGATATCCCCTTTTAATACAGTCTGCGGAACATTCTCGTAACCAATATATTTCTCGTGACCCATACCCATGTCCTCTAATACACACAGCGATGCAATTATCCGGAAGTTTGTTGATCTGTGCATCTATACAAAACCACCAAAAATGTAGTAAAATATGTATATGCAGGGGTCGGTGATAGACATGTACAACAAGTGCATTTGCACTGGAACTATACAAAATTTACATATATTTTAAGGCTCGTAAATATTTTTTTTTAAAAAAATTATATGTAATCAGGGCTCATTTTTCAAAAAGTGAACCAAGAATATAACAATTTTTGCAATTTTTATACCGGTCCTGTATATATGCAAGTATGTGTATTGTAACATAGTAAAAGTTATAAGATATATAACATAGTAAAAGTTTTAGGAATAAGTATCATGTATATATAATTACGTATAACATGTCCATACATTATTTAGAGCATTGTAGACTCCAAAAGTTATGATTATTAGAATATCACAATCACAAACACAAAATATTTAAATATACCTGAGGCAATAACAATATGGTTGGACAACAAAACTGCTAATATGATAATTTGAAAAATCACCAAAGCTTTTGTGATACCCATGATGATAATAATTTTTTGTATAAAATTAACTGAATATGATTATGCTAATCTTTTAGAGAGATTCCACTTATATAATTAATCTTACTCTTGGGTAATCTCATATTTTCCAATCTGTTTAATTTTGCTATTAAATGTTTTTCCATTTATGCTAATAAAATTGTTTTGAGTCAAAAAGTTGTTGACATTTGTTTTGTATTTTGAACATATCTTTTGACTATATTAAATGAAAAATTAATATGAATAAATGATATGAATAAGATATATCTGACAAGTAAGAAATTTATACAAATTAATTTTGTCAATAAATATACTGCAGGTAAACTAGTATTTGTTTTTTTACCAATATATGATGAGAATTGAATAGAGTTTTAAAGATTTTAAATGTTATGTTGAATATGTTGTTATTAGATTAAGATTTTGTTAAACTCTATTAAAGTTTAGTGTTATTAGTTTGTGATTTGTAAAAATTCATTTAAAATCTTAACAAATTTGGGTTATTGGATTCAGACTTTTATAAAGTCATTAAAAGTTTTGTGTTATTCAATTAAAACAAAAGAATCTAGGATTGTTAATGAATTCAGTTACTATGTTATTGTTTATGATTTTAGACATTTTCTTTACAAACTAAAGTCATTGAAAGTATTACAAAAATACAGGGATTGTTTGGATGACTTTACAAGATTTTAGAAAACTAATCAACAAAATTCTCTAGCAATCTTTAACAATCTTTCACTTATTCAGTTTTAATAATTTTGTTGAAATCTTCAAAAATCTTTATAAATTAGAATCTAATTGTAACAACCGTCTCCTAAAAAATATGAATATTGGAGTTTATATCAAGAATTGGAGTGGAATCGGTTTAGTTTCCGGTTGATTTACTAAGCTGGTCAATTTATTAATTAAATCAAAGGATGGTTTAATTAATTCTTGTTTAAATAAATCTCGGTTTAATTTAATTAAACCATAAACTCTTTTTTAATATGATGACGACTCCTTCTCTTTTGTGATTGTCGACATTGGTTGCTCAGAGAAAGAGGGAGAGATCTCTTGGTCGACCGCACCCGGATTCTCAATCCTCACATATGATCCACGGAAAACGATCTAACCGAAACCCCATAATTCCGACGAGACAACCATCGTAGAAATCACTTCTTACAAAATCTTTCACAAATACACCAAACACCACCTCATCTAGCTACTGAGTCGCACAACCAACCACTCCTAGCGACCGAGTAATAAGAGAGGTGGCCTTGAAAACTTGATTTCATCCAGCCACGGACAACACTTCCCCATAGTTATTCCAACTCACTATCAACTCCTCTATTGTTGAACGGCACCTCCACCTAGTGTTTAACGTCAACCATCACACCACTTGCGAACCAACACATACACTGACACTCATGGCATCACTTCCGTCAATCTCTCCTCATCCAAGCCTAACTCCAGCTTTCCTCCTAGGACCCAAACACACAACAACATGCTGGTGTCGCTCGACATCCCATCTTTACTACAAAACCGTCTATAACAGACTACAATACAAACACTTGATTAAATCACAAACCAACTGTTCATTTCACAAACCCACCATTGGATATGTAGCTTATAGCACCATGAAGATACCTACCAAAATTCAGCCAAATTGGACTCCGTTTCATCGTCCAAACATTGCCACAAAGTAGCCCATTCGAACCAGTTTGCGCTGTTCATCCGCAGGTGTTGGTGTCGAACGACACCAATCCAGAAATCACGATCGAAGATTTCCTTCAAGCTCCTTCTCGCCGCAAATCCCTAATCCGCTATAATCATCGATTCTCTACTCAATCTAACACTAAAACAACACAACTTACCTAGATAACAGACATGAGAAAGAATCTTTGTCTGTCCCTATCCACCACCAAGCTCAAATCCTTCCCCTTACACATCAAGAGGATGGATCTCCTTTCTCCTCTTTCCAAGTGAGAGCACCGCAACTCTCTCTCCTTCTCTCCTCTATAACTACCAAAACATATCTCTTTGCTCCTTTTAACCCTCCTCAAGGCTCCCTGTGCTCTTAGGATCAAACTCACCATCTCTCTCCCTCTTTCTCCTTCTCGCTTAGAAACGACAAACACCACCCACTTCCCTCTTAAGAGAGGCTGCTCTTGCCCCTTTAAAACGAGACTTAGGGTTTCCAAACCCAAACCAAGCTAAACCGATCGATTTTGAAACAAATCGAACAACCACCAATTTAGTGGTGTCGACCGAAACTGATGTGAGCGCGTATCGGTACGTGACTCGGTCACACCATTACGCCGGCTCGGTCAGGAACGGTTGCTCTCGAGACGGCTGAGTTGGAGAAGACTTCCCTTGGTCAAGGCTTGGTCGTTCGTCTTGACAGAGTAAATGACTCGAGGAAACGGAATATGGAAACAATCGCACAAGGGAAATGAAAGATGCACGAAAGGACTCGTCGGGTTGCTCGGACGAATCGACGCGGCACGATACGGAATGACCGGGATGACTCGGGGAACACTATACGGAACGAGACGGTACAATATGAAACAGAGGGGATTCACGAGCGGATGCGAGATGATGGAAAGAAGGGCACGAGCGGGTGCGAGACGTAGCGATGATGGACTCGAGCGGTTTTGGGACAAAGCGATGATGGACTCGAGCGGTTGCGAGGCGAAGCAAAGGTGGTTGAGAAGGTGGATTGATGTGACGACACACGAGAGATGACTCGGCTCGTGATACGGTCGAACTAAGAGATTACAAACCCGGTTTGTGAATCTCCTAAGGTTTCTCAAGAGTCAAGTCCCGGACAAGGGCTAAGGAGAGAGGTGAGACAAGAAACAAAGATGCTCTCTTTGGAAATTAATTCAATCTTCAAGCCTGAGTTTTACAATAAAGAGAAGGGTTTAAAATTTAAATAGTGTGAGGGTTTAGAGGGAGTCTAGGACACGCGGACTCGCTATGGTTCGCACACGTTTGCCCTTGACGTGTTTCCTTTGATCGAGAACACGTCGTGCCTCTAAGTGGTTTAAACAGAATCACACACGTCACACTACTCTAACGTTCACAAGGGAAGGATCTAGAAAGGATCAAAACGTAAAGCTTAAAGGAAAATACAAAACAGGTCACGTCCTTAGGCTGGACGCGGGAACCACGTCATTGACTTCAAAACGCGGCGTTGTGCGTCAGAACTCGTTGTCTCGTTAAAAACCCTTCGGTAAACCCATTGGGACAAACCCGAAGTAGGAAAAAGAGTACAAGTCATGATTCTAACGCCTTTGGCGCCCTCATCCTTGGGTAAAGGACGAAAGCTGTTCAAACGATCTCGCCGATGGTTGCCTTGGCCGAATCGATCTCTTGGTCTTCTTGGATGAGCTCTTGGTCCGAGTGGTTGCACCGAGAATGATCCTAGGAATGCCGGCTCCAAGTTGTCCAGCGGGTGATACGCGTGTCCGAGAGGTGTCTGGGTCCGGCTCGAACATCTCGGTCATGCTCGGCGAGTCTCGGTCATATGTCTCGGTCGTGCTCGGTGCGTCTCGATCATGCGTCTCGGTCGTGCTCGGCGCATCTCGGTCATGAGTCTCGGTCGCGCCCGGTACGTCTCGGTTATCTCGGCCATGCGTCTCGATCGCGTCTGATTCGTCTTGGTCGTCTCGGTCAGGTTCTGGTCCCGTGCTCACATCAGACACCCTCCTTGGTGTCGATCGACACCCACCAAATTGGATTTGGGATGTTATAGTAATAAAGATGCATTCTATCTAAAAGCTGTTTATATGAGTTATTAGGTATAATAAAGTGCAGACACAACAGTTGCAATTTTTCGTAGCACATTTTCGTAAAATTTTTGTTTTTATTTGTGTTTTTTTAATTCAAACTGTTGTATCTGTTCATTGTAGGGTTGTGTCTTTCCACTATATTTTATTTCTATTTTTTCATCACAACTTTTTGTTCTAATAGGTGTATCTATTTAAATAGTCATGTCTTTTGAACTCGCTTTATATTTCTTTCTTCATCAATAACTAACGAGTTTGTTGAAACAAATTTTCCATTTTATGTTTACCCTAAATAATTGAACATTAATATCTAATGTGCTTTTAGAGTCTCTTTAGTCTTGTCACGTCTTTACAGGTTATAGGTGACTTTCACTACAAGAAAACATGGAATTGCCGACTACAAAAACAGTCACTATACAGTCGCTAACTACTTAATAACGACTGATTGGTGACTGACATACGTAGTCGCTAAATAGTGCGTCGCTAAAAAAATCAGTCGCTAAACAGTCGACAAGGAGCTACTAATTGGCGACTGACGAGGTTCATTAATTCTCTCTCAATTATACCATCTCGTTTATGAATTTTTCAGACAGTTGCTTCGAGGAATTCCAGAAAGAAGAAGACGATGGCGATGGTTGAAGAGTGTTACGCTGATGATGAAGAGGATGAGCTGGTTGGCTTTGGATTTAGTCCTTCAGAAGAAGAGCTCATACGCGATTACCTTCTGTCTAAGCTTGGCTTTGACCAAGACCAACGAAACAAGATCTTCACATTATAGAAGACAAGGAAAACAGCTACGCAGAAAAGCCATGGCAGCTTAATCACACAAAGAATAATATCTTTAAACCTAACGAGTGGTTTTACTTTGTGAAACGGAACCGCAAAGTAAAAGGTTGGAAAGACACTGGAGGGTTGAAATATGTAAATGTCGTGTCGAGAAAGACCGGTAGAGTGATTGGGAAGAAGAGGAATCTCAGCTTCTACGTCAAGAGCAAACCGAGTGGTTGGACCATGACTGAGTATTCTTCATTCATCTATGAACAAATCCTTCCGAAACCAAGTTCTCTGCCACCACCTCAAAGGACCATGATCATTCTGCTTGGTGAATCTCAAAGAATGATTATGGAAGACGATAGCTTTGCTTCTCTTTATTTTTAAGTAGTTAGTTATTTCATAAATTATGTTTCGTTGAAGGTGTTCTTTCGTTATCTTAATTAATTATTATGCCACCTTTTTAAGTCAAAGGAAAGGCTCAGATATAAATTTGTTTTGTATATTTCAATTCAAGATACAAAAGATCATTCAAGCGTTGCTGTTTTTAAAATCGGACCGGTAACTGAACCGGGAAAGTTTTTGGATCATGAGTCAACATGGTTCGACCCGGGTTGATCGGGTTCAATTGATTTTGATGATATTTTTATAAATAATAGGTATGAATAGGTTTTCTATTCTTTTTCAATGATTATAACTATGATATAATTGGATATGCCAAATAAAATACTTCAATAATCATAATGTTTTTTAAAAACCTTAAAAAGTAATAAACTCAAAGTGTAACAAATTCAAAGTGTAACCAGTACTAATAAAA
>NC_025704.1:9144300-9146293 GCF_000633955.1 Camelina sativa
CAATGTTTTTAAAACCGGACCGGTAACTGAACCGGGAAAGCTTCTGGGTCATGAGTCAACATGGTTCGACCGGGGTTGACCGGGTTCAATTGATTTTGATGATACTTTTATAAATAATAGGTATGAATAGGTTTTCTATTTTTTTCAATGATTATAACTATGATATAATTGGATATGCCAAATAAAATACTTCAATAATCATAATATTTTAAAAAAAACCTTAAAAAGTAATAAATTCAAAGTGTAACAAACTCAAAGTGTAACCAGTACTAATAAAATATTTTAGAAATTCAAATTTAAAAACAATAAGAGAATAAGAGTGTAGAACATTCAATCTTCATTCTCTAAGAAACCCTACTATTGCTAATTTACTAAGAAGAAAACTAGAAAAGGTAATTAATTAAATTAATTGCACTCATTTTTACAAAAAAAAAAGTAGAACCCGGTTTTATCCGGTTTAATGGTTCACCGGTTTTTGGTTTTTTGGCGGGTTGATATAGTTTTTTACCAGTTCAATTTCTTTTGGGTTTTGATATTAACCCAACCCGGACATGTTGCCGGTTCACGGGTTAACATGGTTCGACCGCCGGTCCGGTCCGGTTTTGAAAACATTGGTTGCAAGTTTTCACACATGTTGTTTTTCAACCTTTTCAAGGTTTTTTTTATGCCACCTTAATTTTTAGGTCAAGGAGAGTCTCAGATGTTTTCTAGTTATATTTCAAGACACATAGGTCATTCAAAAGTCAAAGATGTTTTCCTCTTGTATCCAGGAAGACACAGTAAGGGCATCCTTAATGGGAGAACTTTTTTTTGTGTTCTTAGATTAAATATATAGTGAAAATAATCTAAGATCAGTTGTTAAGATCATAGGTAAAAAAAATAGGGGAACTAATTATGATGTTCTTAGAATAAATATATAGTGAAAATAATGTAAACTTTCATATGTTATAAACTTTTACTACAAGAATCTGATTTTATTTCATAAATAAAGTTGTCACCAAAGATACAAGAGTACATGTAAATGAGAACATTTTTGATCTTCAGGCCTAGAGGACGTAGCAGAAGTAAACATTAATCTAAACCAGGGTCGAAGCTGTATGATTTGCCTTGAAGTAGATAATCATTAGACTGATTGCAAACCAAAATCATCAATGTTGAGTCACGGACGCTAGTCGATGAAGTCTTTTATTAAAGCCAACTTAGTTTGCATTATTAGCCTACAAGCCTTGAACAGACAGAGAGAGAAATAGCATAACAATGGGAGTCTGCAACCAGAATGCATCAGGATCTCTGGCTAACCTTGCCTCCTGTCAGCTTTGCCGACTCAAACAACATGTGATTGATTAGTCCCCGAGCAGCACTGCCAAATGTTATATCAGAGAATTTTTTTGCATTACATGCCTCAATGAACAAGTTGGACATCTGATACTGATCTAATCAGTAATCACAAGGTTCTCTACCAGTATATAACATTCACTAAAGATTGGGGAGAAAAAAAACTCACTCATCTTTAAGCTTCTGAATCTTCTCAGGGTCTGTCTCATTCATGTGTTTCTTAAACTGTTGCCTCACCATACCAACCACTAGCTCAGTGTTGTGTTGCTGCATAACACAAACGAGTAAACAGAACAAAGTTCAGTTCCTATATCTCCTCCAATCCAGGATATCTAATCCTATAAGAAAAGCACAAATCTCTTTCTCGTGGAATCAAAACACAAGTGCTGATAAGATATCAGTCTCGACCTTGTGTCGCAATAAGAACCCTAGACCAGATGAACTACTGTTATTATTACCCTTTCTACCAAACGACCTAAGATCCAAACCAGTTGGAACCATTACAAAAGCCAGGACAGCACCAATCTCATCAGACATCGAAAACGAGAAACTAGTCGAGAATGATCCGGAAAAGTTTCTTTCTTTACCTTGGAAGAGTCTGATGGGTTGCCTGTAAACAACTCTTCCTTCACTCCGACTCACTGAGTCAGTCAATTGA
>NC_025704.1:9146426-9162033 GCF_000633955.1 Camelina sativa
GTACATGTAAATGAGAACATTTTTGATCTTCAGGCCTAGAGGACGTAGCAGAAGTAAACATTAATCTAAACCAGGGTCGAAGCTGTATGATTTGCCTTGAAGTAGATAATCATTAGAATGATTGCAAACCAAAATCATCAATGTTGAGTCACGGACGCTAGTCGATGAAGTCTTTTATTAAAGCCAACTTAGTTTGCATTATTAGCCTACAAGCCTTGAACAGACAGAGAGAGAAATAGCATAACAATGGGAGTCTGCAACCAGAATGCATCAGGATCTCTGGCTAACCTTGCCTCCTGTCAGCTTTGCCGACTCAAACAACATGTGATTGATTAGTCCCCGAGCAGCACTGCCAAATGTTATATCAGAGAATTTTTTTGCAATACATGCCTCAATGAACAAGTTGGACATCTGATACTGATCTAATCAGTAATCACAAGGTTCTCTACCAGTATATAACATTCACTAAAGATTGGGGAGAAAAAAAACTCACTCATCTTTAAGCTTCTGAATCTTCTCAGGGTCTGTCTCATTCATGTGTTTCTTAAACTGTTGCCTCACCATACCAACCACTAGCTCAGTGTTGTGTTGCTGCATAACACAAACGAGTAAACAGAACAAAGTTCAGTTCCTATATCTCCTCCAATCCAGGATATCTAATCCTATAAGAAAAGCACAAATCTCTTTCTCGTGGAATCAAAACACAAGTGCTGATAAGATATCAGTCTCGACCTTGTGTCGCAATAAGAACCCTAGACCAGATGAACTACTGTTATTATTACCCTTTCTACCAAACGACCTAAGATCCAAACCAGTTGGAACCATTACAAAAGCCAGGACAGCACCAATCTCATCAGACATCGAAAACGAGAAACTAGTCGAGAATGATCCGGAAAAGTTTCTTTCTTTACCTTGGAAGAGTCTGATGGGTTGCCTGTAAACAACTCTTCCTTCACTCCGACTCACTGAGTCAGTCAATTGAATCGATGGACCGCCGTCAACAAACTTCGAATCTCCAAACAGAGCAATATTCTCGTCAAAGCTCGGAGATTTCACAAACCCACCATTAAACAAAAACGAGGGATTTGCATCTGCAGCAGCCATTGTTTGGTAAATCTCGAAGCAGCATAAAACAAAAATAAGAATTAAAGACATCTTCTTTGGAGGAACCTTGATTCGCTCTCAAACACACTCTCTCTCGTTTTATGACGGAATACGACGGAAGAGAGCAATCAGAATTTTTTTCGTTCTCTCGATATTTTTTCGACCAATCAGAAGAGAGGAAGAATATTAGAACAGCTTTTGGATCAGTTCTGAACCAAGATCAAAAATATTGATCTAAGCCCATTATTACATATTTTTATTATTTATTGAGCTTAGAACAGGGGGAAAGTTATCCTGTTAAGGATGGCCTAAGTCAGTAACTGATCTCAATCTCATCTAATATATGACAATAATGAGATATCAAATAAATTATATCAGTGGTTTAAAAAAAAAAATTTACAAAATTAAATATCGCTATTATTCATCTACACATGTCTATATGCAAAGGATTCTAATTGGGCCCATTATTAATCTACACATGTCTATATATCTCCACGAAAGTTATTGAGATAACATGTAATGAAGCAAAGTGACTGTCAACAACTTTTACAATATAACACGTATGAAGCAAAGTTAATGAGATATCATGTCTCTATCATTCTATATGCAAAGTGAGTGTCAACATATACAAGAGAAAGAGATGCACGAATCATCATCATTGACTATTTTAAGAGATCGTTTATGAAAAAAACAAATGAATTATAAGAGATCCACGTATCAAAAGCTTCATGAATTTTCATTACCTACTTATTTGATCTTATCACTTATGCAATGTGTAATTTCATATTTATCTTTGTTCCTAATTTGATGATCCATTAGAATGTTTGTGGCATTCTCCTAATATTAGTCAAGTTAGCTCTAATGTTTGATCGTAGTATTTATATAGGGTTATTATACTTTAGTTTCAAAAGTGGCGTTAATTTTAAGACGAGCAAAGTGAGTGTCTTCCGGAGAACAGCAATAAGAAAGCCTTTTTTTATAAAAACATTTGTGTCTCTTTTCTCTTCGAGGTGTTACAAGGAGCAAGAATAGAGGGGAAAAACTTTGTCCACATCAGTAGGCAGTGCATGCTGGCTACTCTAGATCTGACACAGCTCAGGGTAAATTTCTTGAATGGTTGAGAGGATCATGGTTCCATGACGCTCACTTGTACTTCCTCTACCTCGTCTTATGTGGATAATTTGATGGAAGATAAATGGAACCGCTTCCATGGCGTGGATCCATGGCCTTTCGGGCAATGTGTTGTAAGCGAAAGGCAGTTAATTGACTGTTGTGATATGTGAATACAGTCTATTGAATCATTTCAAAAAGTGCTGATAAATGTTTTTAGCGCTTCATCGATCGGTGACTCTATAAGATTTCCCTGTTACATCTTATTATTGTCATGTAGAGTTTCCATCTCTTTGAAGGCTGGCAGGGACAACAAGAGTGACTTGAGCTTAGCTTGTATGGTAGACTAGGATTTTCTTACCAACAAGTAAAAAGAGAAGACACACCAATCATATTGGACTTTTGGCAGAAACAGTGAAAACTTGAACTTAATTACAAACACATTAGAAGTAGCACTGTAGCAGAGTAAAAGAGAATACACACTATTTCTTATTGGAAGTTTCATTTAATTAGTCGACATGACTGACTGGTTTTTGTAGAAAAATTTCTACGTACAGATGATAGAATATTTTGTCCATATAAAAAAATGTTGCTATTAACAATATTAATGAGAGGGAAGAGTGATTAACAATCTAGCTGAACGCCTGAACCATGCAATACTCCCTCACAGTTTATGTTGTAAAACAGAGTAAAAATAGAAAGAAAAAAAAACAGAACGCCAAACAGAGGAATATGGAAAAATCTTATTAAAACGTTATGATAAGGCACGTACATCTATCCTGATTAAAAGGAGCAAAACAGATTATAATAATGTCTATACCACAACTAAGCAAGGCATTACCTACATTCATGTTGTGTTTTTAAATGTCTCGCAAGACTCCATAACGTGCCCATTAATATAGCAATCAACTTGTCGAATGCATGCATATACTCTTAATTATAGAAAAATGAATCATCTTCTTGGTCAAGTAACTGACATGACATCAGAATAGTGAAAATGGTGATTACTGTTCTTCTTGTCCCTCTTCTCCTTCTTCACCTTGGCCTTCTTCTTCTCCTCCTTGTCCTTTTTCTTCTCCTCCTTGTCTTTTTTTTTCTCCTCCTTGTCCTCCTCCTCTTTTTTCTTCTGCTCCTCCTCAATTTTCTTCTGCTCCCTCTCCTTCTTCTTCTGTAGCTTCTTCATCGAGGCAGAACCTAAACCTGAATCTGAAGTAGCCAACAAGACGAAGAGTAAGAATGATACAGTATTTCTCTCTTGTAAGAGGAAAAGATGAGGTATACTATGGAGAAAGAAGAGAAGGATAACCTTTTTTTTTGTGGATGGAGTTGAAATGGATCCCTGAGAGATAGCTCAAATGAATGACTCTGTCGGGTTCTTTTTGAGACTTGGGCAAAACCTTAATGAATGGAGTCTGTTTGATTGATGTAATGAGTACTATTTTGACCGCATACACATCAGCAGCGGCTTTTAATGTGACTTCATCGCCCCATTCAGAGTTCTTGGACATGTTCTTGACATAGTCGGAGAAGTTCATGTTATTAACAAATCCTTTGTACATCTTTGGATGAGATTTAAGCTGATGAGGAAATTAAACAGCGTCATCAATCAATCAATCATCATCATCATCGTATAAAAAGAAAAAGAAAAAAGGAACAATCTGCAAATTAAAGTTAGGAAAAGTTTCAAGACTGATTTACCTGTTGTACGATTTCTTGTCTAACAAGTTTATGAGAATCGGAGGTTTTATAAAGTTGATCAGCTAAAGCACGGAACTGAAATAGAATTGACAAAAACAAGAAAGGGGTTATACATAAATCATAACACGATCATCAAACAGATATATTATATATCAAGTTGGTTGAGTATAATTTGAATTAGAAACAACATTCATTACCTGGCAATTTCCATCACTTTTCATCTTGATTTCGGTGAAACCTTCCCACTCCAATCTGAAAAAGCAAGGAAAAAAACACATAAATAGTCGAGATATATCGGGCAAAAAAAGTTTGGTTGAACAAGTTTTCAAAAAGAATACCTATACTCAAGTATTTCTCGATCACTAAGATCGTCCAAACACAACGATTTCGTCTGGTTGTTAGACATTTTTTTTTAGAGTTGTGCTTCTAGTTTTAGCAAGAAATATTAAAAACACAAGAATGTTTGAAGAATAACTCTCTTATTAGCTCAAAGAAAATAACTCAAAAGTTTAAGCTCATACAATCTCTCAGTCTTAATCTCTCTTTAAAACTCCTTACAACTTCTGCAAACCTTAGCACTCTTTTTATATAAAACACCAAAACCAATTCCTAATAGGAATAACATTATGTCTAGATAAACTCCTAAACATAAGTAACTCTCATCTCCTAAATCATCTCCGAAATCATAAGTAACCTCTTTGTAGGGTTAGATTTGAATTACAATTCTTTTCCGAATATATGGTTCTTTTATAGACCGAACAAAAAGGAAAGTTTCAGGCAGTCTTTTAAAAATTAAAAAAATAAATAAATATAGTTCACTATATTATTTTTGGTATGATTGTTACGAGAATTATCTTGACCAATGCTCCACGTTTTAACGCCGCCGTAAGATCCATCATCCCAAACACGTCCCCCTGGACCACCTCGTGCATCCAGCTTGTAAACAGGCGGAGACGACGGCGTGGTTAGAGAGCCATGTACAAAGTAAACTCCAAGAGCGTCGAGAGCATTACTCGATCGTCCATGAAATCCTACGATCTTCTTTTCCCCGTCCTCAATATCAAACTTTGTACCGGTGGTAATTCCAAGCAAGTTTGGACCAAACAATGGAGACTTTCTACCCTTTGAGGTCTTGAAGACGAGGTTTGTGATCACCTCCGTGGCACATATATAGAGAAGACACACCAAAGAGGAAAAGATGAGGTATAATATGGAGAAAGAAGGGAAGGATAACCTTTTTTTGTGTGGATGGAGTTGAAATGGATCCCTGAGAGATAGCTCAAATGAATGACTCTGTCGGGTTCTTTTTGAGACTTGGGCAAAACCTCAATGAATGACGAGGTTTGTGATCACCTCCGTGGCACTTAGCCACTCCGCGGTAGTTTCCTTCCACCGCTATGATGTGTTCGTCCGGATATTGAATTAATCATTATATATATATATATATATATATATAAGAACGTACTTAATTAATATGTAGCTTTATAATTTTTTTCTAAGCTTGATCTGTTATTGGTAGACACCAACACGATGGTAACATTTGTAGCCTATTCTCATTTCTCAAATACATATATAGCACAAAAGACCAAAATGATCCAAGAAATACATATATATATATATGTAGAACGAGCAACTGATGGGTAGGGTAAACTATTCACAGTGTGACGTTGATAGATTAATGATAGCTCTATTTTATTGATGTGCTATATAAATCAATGACGATAAAAGTATACTGTGAAATATAATATTTTAAAATGCATCCGCATATTACACTAGAGTTTGCTCATACGGTGACCCTCCCAAACATTCCACTCGATCTTGTCTTTAATATTTTTATAAACGTTATCTTAAAAAAAATAGCCACTGATGATGATTCGTGTGCGTCTCTTGTTTTAATATTGTTGACACTATTGCCATCTCAGTAGCCGAGAGCTTCGTACGTGTTATCTCAACCACTTACGTTAGACATCTGTAGATTAATAATGTCTTAATTAAATTTTATTTTGTAATAGTTCAGAAATCTTTTGCATGTCATTTTCTTCTTATTTTAAACAATTTCCAATTTTGTATATCAGACCAAAATTTCCTGGAATTTTATTAGAAATTAATGATGGCACCTTAACAGCTAATCTCCAACCAAATTTTTATGAGAAATTAATGGCACCTTAACATCTAATCTCCAACCAAATTAACTGTAATTGTCTTTACTCGTTATTATATTGCACAGTAGTCTAAAGAATAGTTCAAATATGTTCTATGATCTCGTTCATCGTTTTCTTGAACAGTCTAGTTAATATAGTACTACTATACATATTGCATATAATAGGAAATCCAAATTTAATTAAAGCTATAAAAAAATTGTACATATTTTAACAAAAGATAATATCAGACTATCCTCTTGAACATCATGTTCCTCCAAAATAACTATGATTTTAACAAAAAAAAATTGTTTTGAACATCTATTAACTTTCCTTTTTGTAATTAATAAAAAACCATAAAACTCAAATAACCAACCATCAGAAAAGAATAATTCCAATTAGCCTTAAATCTAGCCCTAATCTTTTGTGAGAGAGGAAAGGTCTATCAATCCCAAATTTAAAAGATGCCTAACACCTAGACGAAGTTGCTGTGTTTGGACGATCTCAGTGATCGCGAAATACTTGAGTATAGGTATGCATCGATCGATTTTTCTTATAAACTTGTTTAAAAATTGTTCGATGCGTACCTATAAAATATTTTTTATTTATTTTGTATCTTTCCTCTATTAAATATATTTTTAAAAATTTGATATTTCGATTTTGGTATGGCCCGTCTTTTCCATAACTGCATCTATTTATTTTTGATTTTGTGAAAAATTAATATATGTTATTCGCTTTGAAATATATAGCTAAACTTAGATGTATTTATATTTATATATATATATAGGCCAGTCTTTTAAAATGATCTAATTCATTTTAAAATTTATATTAATAATACTAATATTTGTGTATGCAATACTAATAATTTGTGTATACTAATAACAGCCGCAATCCGGTTCAGCTTGATATTGCTGGATCCTCCGAAGTTCCAGCTCGTCGTCCTTCCCCTATGGGCGGAAACAGTCCGACTCCTGGTTATGCCACCAATCCCGAGATCTTCTGTATGCAGAGCGAAATCCAAGACATGTGATCTGTAATGCACAGTGCAATCATTTCGGCACCGGATATTTTTCGGGTGATCGAAGAATCAAAGCGAACTCCTTTCTCTGATCAAGCAGCCCGAGTCCGCGTCAAAGATACTGGCAAAATTAAATTCTCGAGCTACGAAGGAAAAGGAGATCCAACCAGTCATCTCAAGACCTTCTTGTTAACAGCTAGCCGTGTGGACCTCGAGCCTCATGAAGCAGACGTTGGGTACTGCAAGTTGTTCGCAGAAACATTCTGCGGACCAGCTCTACTTTGATTCGCATCTTTGACAGCTGGCTCCATAAACAACTTCACTGAGCTGTCGACCTCTTTCATTAAGCAGTATTCTAGCTTAATCAAAACCGCGGTAACAGACGCTCAACTTTGGAACTTGAACCAAACTGCCGGAGAGTCTCTCCGATCTTATATAACAAAGTTCAAGGAAATCCAGTTCCAGATTCTGGGACTTTCAGACTCAACTGCTTTGGCCGCATTGAAAAATGGCATTTCGCACAACTCTCGTTTCCGCGAAGAATTGACAGTAAATCGGTTCCCAACCATCCAGGACGCATTGCACCGGGCTTCGAACTGGATAATTGCAGAGGAAGAAAAGGCTGCCGCTGCACTAAAACACAAAGTTGCACCTACAGGCAAATCTCGGTTCGAAGCACCTACTAAAAAGACTCCGCCTTCGACTCCGAAGTTTGGACCCGGCACATTTGCAGTAAACCAATCTCCCAAGAAAAACTCTCCAAAGAGTTCACCATCCAAACCCCCCATTTTCACCACGCTCCAAGAGCGAAGTACTCCTGAGTAACAAATGGGTCTGGGATAAAGATACGTACTGCGAACTCCACAAAACCAATAGCCACTCAACTCGGGACTGCAAGAAGCTGATGCACCTTCTCGCGGAAAAATACGTGTCCGAAGAGATGCTGAACATGACTATCGAGGAGCTAGAGCAAAAGGCAACCTCCGAAGTGGATGAAGACGCTCCACCCTCGAAAAAACCAAAACAAACAGATGGGAACGCAGCCCCTAAAAAAAGAATCGACGTCATAATGAGGGGTTCACGCCTTTTTCGAAACTCCATCACAGAGATTAAAGATCATCAGAGGAAGCTCACGAGCCCTCAGCCGAAACGAATCAAGGTTACAACAAGTGATTTACCCAAAGTCACTTTCTCGGAGAAAGAAACCGAGGAACTAGATGCTCCGCACGATGACGCACTCGTCATATCATTAGACATTGCGAACCACGAAGTATGCCGGATCTTAATAGATACTGGCAGTTCGGTGGACTTAATATTTCTTGAAACGCTTACTAGAATGGGTATTGGAAGAGAGCGCATTGTGGGACCACCCTCTCTTTTGGTCTCATACACGAGTGAGACATCGATGTCGTTAGGGACAATAACACTACCGGTCTCCACTCAAGGAGTGGTAAAAATGGTGGAGTTCACAGTCTTTGACCAACCTGCGGCCTATAATGTTATTATGGGAACACCTTGGCTTTACCAGATGAAGGCAGTAGCCTCAAGTACCATCAGTGCGTCAAGTTCCCAACCCCGCAAGAAGTTCGAGATATTTTAGGGAGTCAAAGGACGGCGAGGAGAATCTATCTCGCGAGTCACAAGCTCCTGGTTCAATAGCAACCACAGCTCGAGGTCCCAAAGAATCCAGTTCGGAAGCAGCTAAAAGGCAACCTCACTGAGTCTATCTTCATCAATGATAAGTTTCCAGATCAAGAAATCAAGATCGGAGTCGGATTAGATAGCGAGCTTCGCACCAATCTGATATCTTTTTTGAAGGAGAATATGATCACCTTTGCGTGGTCCGTAGACGAAATGCTCGGGATCAGTTCGGAGGTAATCTCACATGAGCTAAACGTGGATCCAACGTTCAGACCGGTAAAGCATAAGCAAAGGAAATTAGGCCATGAGCGAGCTGAAATCGTTAACAAAGAGGTAGAACGCTTACTAAATGCAGGGCAGATACGTGAAGTAAAGTACCCTGAGTGGCTTGCAAACACAGTGGTAGTTAAGAAGAAGAATGGAAAGTCACGAGTTTGCGTCGATTTTACCGATCTGAATAAGGCGTGCCCCAAGGACAGCTTTAAACTTCCACATATCGATAGGCTAGTTGAGTCCACTTCGGGCCACGAGCTGAAGTCTTTCATGGACGCCTTCTCTGGTTACAACCAAATCCTCATAAACCCGGACGACCATGAAAAGACCGCATTCATTACAGACCGCGGGATTTACTGTTACAAGGTGATGCCTTTTGGATTAAAAAACGCCGAAGCAACCTACCAGCGACTAGTAAACCGAATGTTCGAGCATCAGCTTGGAAAAACCATGGAAGTCTACATTGACGACATGCTGGTGAAGTCTCTGGAAGCCAGCTCGCATCTTTCAGATTTGAAAGTTTGCTTTGACATCTTGAACCAGTTCGGGATGAAGCTTAACCCCACGAAGTGCACCTTTGCAGTCCCATCAGGGGAATTTTTAGGATACATCGTCACGGAACGAGGAATTGAAGCAAACTCGAGGCAAATTAATGCCTTCTTATCCATGAGCATATCTATCTGAACCTCCGGTCTTGGCTAAACCTGAGTTTGGTGAGCCACTTTTCCTTTACGTAGCTGTTTCGGACAGCGCAGTAAGTGGAGTCTTGGTTCGGGAAGAAAGGGAGGAGCAGAGACCAATCTTTTATGTCAGTAAGTCGTTTACTGGGGCAGAATCCAGGTATCCTGTGATGGAAAAATTGACCCTAGCAGTAGTTACTTCGGCAAGAAAGTTGTGACCTTACTTTCAATCTCATACAATCGTAATTTTAACGACGCAACCACTTCGGATGGTGTTACATAGTCCGAGCCAGTCCGGGAGGTTAGCTAAGTGGTCCGTCGAGCTTAGTGAATATGACGTCGAGTTTCGAACTCGAACTTGTGCTAAGGCGCAAGTGCTGGCAGATTTCCTGATAGAACTCCCACTAGCTTGTTCGGTCAGCGACAGTATCGAGGTCACATGGACATTATATGTAGATGGAGCATCTTCTAGATCGAGAGCAGGAATTTGGGTTCGTCTCACCTCTCCTACTGGTGAAGTGATTGAGCAGTCATTTCACTTGGCATTCAGTGGATCAAATAACAAAGCCGAAGACGACTCCTTCCTCACCGGCTTGCGCCTCGTGGTAGGGATTGGTGTCCGAAAGCTCCGAGCTTTTTGTGATTCACAGCTGGTCACCAACCAGTTTTTAGGAGAGTACGAGACAAATGATGGTCGTATGGAGGCTTATTTATCTGCGGCTCGGGAAATAGTAACTAAGTTCGAGGATTTTGAAATCACTAAGGACCCATGAAGTGAAAAACTTTGCTGCGGATGCCTTAGCAGCTCTGGCATCGACTTCGGATCTTGCAATGACAAGAATTATCCCCGTCGAAGTCATTGAATTTCCAAGCATTCACTTAGAGAGCTCGAATGTAGTCACTTGAGCAAAGAAGATACAGTTAGCTGTTAAAGAGGCAGTTCGCAAGGCAATTTCGGACTCCTTATCACAGGTGGACTCAGCTCCTATCACGCCTACTCCGGGCGATATCGATCCACCTACGGTCGAACATGGAACACATGAAACTCTGGAACCATCTAGCTCACCAGTCATCGACCAAGCTGTTATCCCGCACTCAACTTCGAGCAGTACAAATACTAACAATTGGGGGGCGGGAGACTGGAGGAGCCCGATCTGGGCTTATTTGGAAAAAGGGAAACTCCCAGCCGACAAATGGGCAGCCAGGAAACTCAAAATCGTCAGCGCACGGTATTGCATCTACAGAGGAGTACTCCTACGCCGAAATGTAGCTAGTCGCTATCTAACATGTGTTGCTGGCGAGGAGCCCGCGATGTTAATGTGAGCTGCTCATGATGGTCCCAACGGAAATCAATGGCCTACGCAAAAATAAAGAGCCAAGAGGTAGAGCAGTTCGTACTAAAAAGCATAATCTATCGTTATGGCATTCCTCATGAAATCGTCACCGACAATGGTCCGCAGTTCATCTCCTCGCAGTTCGAAGGGTTTTGTGCGAATTGGAAAATTCGACTCAATAAGTCAACTCCTCGTTACCCACAAGGTAATGGGCAGCCGAAGCCATGAATAAAGTCATGTTAGCTAACTTGAAGAAACGGCTCGATTCTCGTAAAGGGCGTTGGCCGGACGAGCTGCAGGGCATTCTTTGGGCAATCCAGACAACACCCCGCCGGGCGAATAATGAAACACATTTTTCCTTGGTCTACGGAGTCGATGCCGTAGTACCAGCTGACATAGAAGTACCTGGAGTCCGTACCTTGCTAAACCCACTCCAAGCTGTGGAAAATGAGGAATTTTTACAGGATACCCTTGATACAATCAATGAGCGTCGGGATCGGTCTTCAGTTCGGATACAGAACTACCAGAACGCAGTAGCCCATTATTATAACTCCAAAATCCAAAGCAGGCCCTTGGCAGTCGGTGATCTAGTCCTTCGGAAAGTCTACGAGAACACCGAGGAGCTCAATGCAGGGAAGCTGGGAATCAACTGGGAAGGACCGTACAGAATCACTCGCGAAGTGCGCAATGGAGTTTACCAGCTGGAGGATTCAAAGGGAAAACCAGTCCCGAGGTCCTGGAAATCTTTGCATCTTAAACTTTTTTACAGTTAGTTTTCTTGTATCGAACTACGGTTGGCTTGATCCCGATAAGAGTACGTAGACAGCCCACTTTGGGTCCAACTATCCATTTTAATAAAATCAAAAGTTTTCTCAACTTTTTGTTAATAATGGTTTCCCCGCAAAACAAACACAAGCCGAAGTCTAACTTCGCAAATATCAATTAAAGCCAAAGTCTAACTTCGCAAATATCAATTAAAGCCGAAGTCTAACTTTGCAAATATCAATTAAAGCTGAAGTCTAACTTCGCAAATATCAATTAAAGCCGAAGTCTAACTTCGCAAATAACAATTAAAACCGAAGTTTTCACTTTGTTTTCAGGAAGCACACACTTTCTCTTCCTGTTTAAAAACTAAAAGCCGAAGTCTACTTCGCAACTATCAGTAAACACCGAGGTCTAAACTTCGCGACGTTTTGAAAACTAAAGTTTTTCACTTCGTATACAGTAAGTAAACAATCCTTTACTTCCTGTTCAAAACAAAAAAAAGCTGAAGCCCGACTTCGCAAATATCAATTAACGCTGAAGTCTAACTTCACGAGTTTTGAACGAAGTTTTACTTCATATCATGTAATTCCGGATTATGTGTTCGGAGGTTAAATCTTACCTTAAACTACCTCAGTTTTTAGCCCTAAATCAAACTAAAGAGTTTTCGTTCTGCGATCTTAAACTAATTTGTTGGTTAATAGTTTGGAGTTGGGAAGGCATAAAGGCAGGTCCTCATTAGCGACCCCGAGGTCAAGCACCTCTACTTCAGCTTTCTTCATCCGAGCTCGGATTTGCTCGGCTTTCTCCACAGTCTTGGCATTCTCGGCCTCCAACCTAGAATATTCAACCACTTGAGCTTCTAGATCAGCAACTCTCTCCTTGAGAAGGCTTATGTAAGACCCCGACCCTAAAACCCCACACTTGGACATACTGACAGATAAAATTTTTTCTTAGGGCCTATGAATTTTACTCAATCATTTAACAAGACTTAACAGCGGATATGTATAACAGATGATATAACTTAAAAATACGGTTTCATTAATAATAAGAGGTTCGATTCATCCTTAAAATAACAACTTGTCCCATGCAAGGAAATAACGAAAAACTTATAAAATAAACACCATGAATAAATCTACCCAAAGCCACCATCCTTCTTCCTCCCTTGCCTTCGTCACACGAGCTGGTCAGCCACTATAATCCTGATCATCGGACCTTTCTTTTTCTGCGTCCATTAAAAGGAGGCGTATGCAAACAAAATTTACTTAGTGGACCGGTCATCCCGTCTCACTAAGCTCAGTTCAACGATCTCAAACTAACACAGGGTATATTCCAATCAAGTCACGCAAGTCAAATAATTCCCATGGGAGAGTTGCCTAAATCGTTTAGACCAACCACCATTCATATTGCAATAGAACACATAACCATAACAAGACAAGCAATCAACGAGATTAAATAAACCACGGGTCAAGAGAATCAACCATGGAACTCGGCCACAGTCACGCACTCACCTTCAGTATCGACCTAAGGTATTGAACTCTCGGTTCCTATGCTCGGATCTGATCCCCGCTTCTACACGGACAGATCGACACCATTAATATCCAGGATACATCCATAACCATCGACGGATCAAGGTGGAAGGACACTTACCGTTCCTTTCTCTTCTCTTTCTCTCTTGCGGCAGCTCTCGGATGCTTATGCAAAACTAGAGAAATTCTAAAGGTTTCGTCCCTTATATAGGGTCGACGAAACCGCCCTAAGTTGCCTTATAACGATAAGTCTCATCTCCCCTAACTTCCCTTGTTTCTCGCATCTATCCTTATCTGATCACCTTTCCTTTTACCACGAGTTTCCATTTCTCTCGGGTTTCCTTACCCGTGAGTCGGCTTAAATCTTGGCTAGATTACCGAGTCCTTTAGGCCACCCATCGGCCCATAGTCCAATCGATCCATCCTCGTCCATCGGCCCGATCCATCGTTCACCGATGCAATCATTTCCGGATAGTCTACTTCATTATCACTATCACTTCACTATCACTATCACTATACTATCACTATACTATCACTATCACTTCACTATCACCATCACTAGGACTTTCACTCTTATTCTACTCGGACTGTCTCTTGGACTAAGTACCGAAACCTCTCATCTCTTTATTCGGCAACTTACAGGCCTGTATCGTCTGAACCGAAGATCCCCATTTTCATCGAGGAGCTTGCAAGCCTGAACACAGTAAACTTGGGATTCCATTTCCTCAGTTCAAACGTCTGTTCACTACTTCAGTAGTCTCGAACTCTCCATTTCCATACCAGTCCCCTAAACTTATCGAGTTCTTTCGTCGGATTCTACCGTCACTGACTTCCGCATTTTATCATCATTCGTCGATACCAAGTATCGGCAACTATCGGCAAATCCTCGATACTAAGTATCGGCAACTATCGGCAAATCCTCAATACCAAGTATCGGCAACTATCGGCAATCCTCGATACCAAGTATCGGCAACTCTCGGCACTGGCTACCGGTATTCCTCGATACTTAAGTATCGGTATTTCTCAGCACTAGCTCTCGGCAACTCTCGATACTAGTTCTCGGTAACTCTCGATACTGACTCTCGGTCATTCTCGGTACTGACTCTCGGTCTTTCTCGATACCGTTTCTCGGCATTTCTTGGTACCGATTCTTCGGCAACTCTTGGTACTACCGCTACTGAGGTTCTGGGTCGTTACAGCTTACCTTGGAGGGTGAGGGGGAAGCAAACAGCTGGTCCTCGTAGGAGGCCACCGAGGCGTTGAATTCGATCATCAGCTGAGAAAGTTGGCTTGTTAAAAACGAATGTTTTTAAAATTAAAAGAAAAAAAAAACAAAAAAAAAAAGCAAGGATGCATATGTCGCTAACCTTGCTGATTTTATCCGCAGAGCAGAAAAAGTTCGCACGGTTTACTTCGGACATGTCGGCAAACAGCGGAATCCAAACTCCAGGTCGTGTGTAGCTCCTCATCAGATCAGCGGGAGAGGCGGGGGAGCTGCATGGTACGAGCAAAGTTATTTTACTCTAAATATTCGAAATAATAAAACATGAAGCGGAAACACCTCGGGTCGTTTTTACCTCGGGAGGAAGAACGTTGTTCCTTCGAAGGTAGCCTCCCGGAGGAACCCCCAGACTCTTTAGCGGGAGGAAACTCCCGAGATCTCTTCTCCGAGGAGGGACCCCCATTCTTCAAACCGGATCTACTTCGCTCGTCCCCCGACGAACCAGTTCGGGCATGACTCTTCTCCCGGGAAGAGGAGGAAATTTCAGGTTCCTTCCTCTTCTTAGATAGATAAACCCGCTGTGAGCTGACCTCGGTGAAGGTCTTTCTCGGTGGAGGAACCACGACCTCCCGTGGTTCCTCGCTAGAGTCAGCAATAACAATCACAGGAGGTTCGGACGGTCCGGCTGAAGGTCCGGAAGAATCAATAGGGATCTCGGAAGGGCCAGCTGGGGACGCTGAAACCTCACTCACCTCAGGAATTGAGGAGCCAGAGTTCTTGGCAGGGATGCGAGCTTTGCCTTCAGCAAGAGCTGCAGCCATTTGTCTCTTCGCTTCCTTCTCAGCAGCCCTGCAAGCTCTCTCTTCTCTGTAGTTCATCTCCGAAGTGCTTATAGGGTCGGAGCAAACGAGAGAACGACCTCTGAGTCTGACTCCGGACTCTCTGATCCTTTCACACAAAAAGGAATCCCAGGCAATCTAGCCTTTGCTGCAGAACCGCGAGAAGAACTCCGCGAATGTGGGGCAAAGCAGACCGCGCTCAAAGTGATTTGAGATAGAAACAACAAAAAGGTAAGAAGCAAAAAAAAAAAAAAAAAAA
>NC_025704.1:9162659-9165568 GCF_000633955.1 Camelina sativa
ATAAAATTTTTTCTTAGGGCCTATGAATTTTACTCAATCATTTAACAAGACTTAACAGCGGATATGTATAACAGATGATATAACTTAAAAATACGGTTTCATTAATAATAAGAGGTTCGATTCATCCTTAAAATAACAACTTGTCCCATGCAAGGAAATAACGAAAAACTTATAAAATAAACACCATGAATAAATCTACCCAAAGCCACCATCCTTCTTCCTCCCTTGCCTTCGTCACACGAGCTGGTCAGCCACTATAATCCTGATCATCGGACCTTTCTTTTTCTGCGTCCATTAAAAGGAGGCGTATGCAAACAAAATTTACTTAGTGGACCGGTCATCCCGTCTCACTAAGCTCAGTTCAACGATCTCAAACTAACACAGGGTATATTCCAATCAAGTCACGCAAGTCAAATAATTCCCATGGGAGAGTTGCCTAAATCGTTTAGACCAACCACCATTCATATTGCAATAGAACACATAACCATAACAAGACAAGCAATCAACGAGATTAAATAAACCACGGGTCAAGAGAATCAACCATGGAACTCGGCCACAGTCACGCACTCACCTTCAGTATCGACCTAAGGTATTGAACTCTCGGTTCCTATGCTCGGATCTGATCCCCGCTTCTACACGGACAGATCGACACCATTAATATCCAGGATACATCCATAACCATCGACGGATCAAGGTGGAAGGACACTTACCGTTCCTTTCTCTTCTCTTTCTCTCTTGCGGCAGCTCTCGGATGCTTATGCAAAACTAGAGAAATTCTAAAGGTTTCGTCCCTTATATAGGGTCGACGAAACCGCCCTAAGTTGCCTTATAACGATAAGTCTCATCTCCCCTAACTTCCCTTGTTTCTCGCATCTATCCTTATCTGATCACCTTTCCTTTTACCACGAGTTTCCATTTCTCTCGGGTTTCCTTACCCGTGAGTCGGCTTAAATCTTGGCTAGATTACCGAGTCCTTTAGGCCACCCATCGGCCCATAGTCCAATCGATCCATCCTCGTCCATCGGCCCGATCCATCGTTCACCGATGCAATCATTTCCGGATAGTCTACTTCATTATCACTATCACTTCACTATCACTATCACTATACTATCACTATACTATCACTATCACTTCACTATCACCATCACTAGGACTTTCACTCTTATTCTACTCGGACTGTCTCTTGGACTAAGTACCGAAACCTCTCATCTCTTTATTCGGCAACTTACAGGCCTGTATCGTCTGAACCGAAGATCCCCATTTTCATCGAGGAGCTTGCAAGCCTGAACACAGTAAACTTGGGATTCCATTTCCTCAGTTCAAACGTCTGTTCACTACTTCAGTAGTCTCGAACTCTCCATTTCCATACCAGTCCCCTAAACTTATCGAGTTCTTTCGTCGGATTCTACCGTCACTGACTTCCGCATTTTATCATCATTCGTCGATACCAAGTATCGGCAACTATCGGCAAATCCTCGATACTAAGTATCGGCAACTATCGGCAAATCCTCAATACCAAGTATCGGCAACTATCGGCAATCCTCGATACCAAGTATCGGCAACTCTCGGCACTGGCTACCGGTATTCCTCGATACTTAAGTATCGGTATTTCTCAGCACTAGCTCTCGGCAACTCTCGATACTAGTTCTCGGTAACTCTCGATACTGACTCTCGGTCATTCTCGGTACTGACTCTCGGTCTTTCTCGATACCGTTTCTCGGCATTTCTTGGTACCGATTCTTCGGCAACTCTTGGTACTACCGCTACTGAGGTTCTGGGTCGTTACAGCTTACCTTGGAGGGTGAGGGGGAAGCAAACAGCTGGTCCTCGTAGGAGGCCACCGAGGCGTTGAATTCGATCATCAGCTGAGAAAGTTGGCTTGTTAAAAACGAATGTTTTTAAAATTAAAAGAAAAAAAAAACAAAAAAAAAAAGCAAGGATGCATATGTCGCTAACCTTGCTGATTTTATCCGCAGAGCAGAAAAAGTTCGCACGGTTTACTTCGGACATGTCGGCAAACAGCGGAATCCAAACTCCAGGTCGTGTGTAGCTCCTCATCAGATCAGCGGGAGAGGCGGGGGAGCTGCATGGTACGAGCAAAGTTATTTTACTCTAAATATTCGAAATAATAAAACATGAAGCGGAAACACCTCGGGTCGTTTTTACCTCGGGAGGAAGAACGTTGTTCCTTCGAAGGTAGCCTCCCGGAGGAACCCCCAGACTCTTTAGCGGGAGGAAACTCCCGAGATCTCTTCTCCGAGGAGGGACCCCCATTCTTCAAACCGGATCTACTTCGCTCGTCCCCCGACGAACCAGTTCGGGCATGACTCTTCTCCCGGGAAGAGGAGGAAATTTCAGGTTCCTTCCTCTTCTTAGATAGATAAACCCGCTGTGAGCTGACCTCGGTGAAGGTCTTTCTCGGTGGAGGAACCACGACCTCCCGTGGTTCCTCGCTAGAGTCAGCAATAACAATCACAGGAGGTTCGGACGGTCCGGCTGAAGGTCCGGAAGAATCAATAGGGATCTCGGAAGGGCCAGCTGGGGACGCTGAAACCTCACTCACCTCAGGAATTGAGGAGCCAGAGTTCTTGGCAGGGATGCGAGCTTTGCCTTCAGCAAGAGCTGCAGCCATTTGTCTCTTCGCTTCCTTCTCAGCAGCCCTGCAAGCTCTCTCTTCTCTGTAGTTCATCTCCGAAGTGCTTATAGGGTCGGAGCAAACGAGAGAACGACCTCTGAGTCTGACTCCGGACTCTCTGATCCTTTCACACAAAAAGGAATCCCAGGCAATCTAGCCTTTGCTGCAGAACCGCGAGAAGAACTCCGCGAATGTGGGGCAAAGCAGACCGCGCTCAAAGTGATTTGAGATAGAAACAACAAAAAGGTAAGAAGCAAAAAAAAAAAAAAAAAAA
>NC_025704.1:9165790-9168951 GCF_000633955.1 Camelina sativa
TTTGAGATAGAAACAACAAAAAGGTAAGAAAAAAAAAAAAAAAAAAAAATCTAAGGCTGTACCTAACAGGGAACACCATTCTACCAATTTTCGAAGTCTACTTTGATATGTGTGAACTCGAGAGGTGGCCGAAGGTGAGCTCGTTAACCGGGAAAAAGGAGTAAGACTTCTGCCATTTCTTGTCCTTCTCGGGAAGGTCATCAAAGACCTTCAGTCCGGAGAGCGGACTTACATAGAGCGTACCCTTGGTGCGACCCGTCTTCACTGTCTAAACAAACTTGAAGGAAGTCAGCCAAGGATAGCTTGTAATCAAACTCCTCCCCGAAGAGTCTGAAGACACAGGACGGTTCGAACTAAGTTCGAGCACATCTGGGGGAGAGCGAAGCCCAATTCGAACATCATCTTCACGATGAGTTTGGGAAGGGGGAACGACAATCCGCACGCGAAGAAAAATATTTCAAACGCGCAACAGTAGCCTGGAGGAGGATTCTCCGGGGACTCGTGTGCTTCCGGAAACCTGATCTCGATCTCCGGCAGAATCCCGGTGGATCCCCTAATCTCAGCCATATTCTCCGCAGAGAGAATCGACGGCTGATAGGGACCGTAAACGCCCGGAATCAAAGGCTTTGCGGCTTTACCCGATGAAGATTTTGGAGGCGACATGTTTTCCGGGTAATAATAGTAAGGGTAAAAGCAAAGAAACAAAGGAGGGTCGAAGAGCTTTCCGGCGAAAGCAAAGAAACAAAGAAGACGAGAGAGAAAACGCAAAATAGCAAAGGGCAAACTAAAAAAATGAAAGAGAAAAGCCAAGACGTAACCTTTATACACGGCGTCGAGAAGTGATGATTGCCTGGGGAAACGAAAAGTTTCAGTCCGTTTTTTCTTCTCTCTTATAGCACGTAAGCTACCCGGTGGGCCCCGGAGCTTGTTCTGGAAGGCAAATCCCATCATTACCACGATCAAATCATGAGATACGGGGGATATTCAGTTTCCCGAAATTGGTCGATTGGAGATCAAAAGTCCCCCGGGAGACTTGGGGGCAACTGTTGTACCCACGATCGGTTATCTCGGGTGATGGGCAGAAGGCTTGGGCCAGATGTATTAAGCGGGCCAGAGACGTAGTATTGGTCGGCCCATTAAGCCCTAAAGGAAAAGCCGGAACGCGGAAAGGCACCCAGCGAGCCAGTTCGCAGTTCGGCTCCGGTCAAAGATTCCCGCATTTAATCTGGTCGATTAGGACGCGAGATTGATGCAATGAATTAATTAGGTATTAATTATGTGTAATTAGCTAGTATAAATAGAGAAGGGATGTCATTGTATCAGGAATCGAACATTTTTTCACTCAAGCAATAATATATACTTTTTAGCATTCAGATACTCTCAATTCAGTTCGGAACTTTAACGGTGGTAAGCTCCTCCATTCGTAAATCACTTCGAGAGGAGAGAACTAGTTTCAGTTCTCACAACCTCAAAGGACCATGATGATTCTGCTTGGTGAATCTCAAAGAATGATTATGGAAGACGATAGCTTTGCTTCTCTTTATGTTTAAGTAGTTAATTATTTCATAAATTATGTTTCGTTGAAGGTGTTCTTTCGTTATCTTAATTAATTATTATGCCACCGTTTTAAGTCAAAGGAGAGGCTCAGATCTAAATATTTTTTTGTATATTTTAATTCAAGATACAAAAGATCATTCAAGCTTTGCAAGTTTTCACATGTTGTTTTTTAACCTCTCAAGGTTTTTTTTTTTTATGCCACCTTAATTTTTAGGTCAAGGAGAGTCTCAGATGTTTTCTAGTTATATTTCAAGACACACAGGTCATTCAAAAGTCAAAGATGTTTTCCTCTTTTATCCAGGAAGACATTAGACCCAGTACCTCTTAATCTCATGATGAGATTCTCATCTAACATATGACAATAATGAGATATTAGTAGATTTACTTGTGAAATATACGAAATAAAGTTTGTTATCTAGCTAAAAGCAAATTAATTAACCTCTTAATTAAAACCTTCATAATTAACTTTTTACCCAATCGAACAAGTTAGAAAAGAGTAAACCACATATATATTAACCTTTTTTTCTTTTTTTTTCTTTGTGGTTTACCCCTTTTAACGTGTTTGATTGGGTAAAAACAAAAAATTTATGTCAAATTCTAACAAAAATTGGTATTTACGATTTATTAATATAAGATTATCGGTTTACTGCTGGTTTTCATCTGGGTCGATTGGAGATGTAGGATTTTAGACAAAAAATAAAGTATGTGTTGTTTTACAAAGATTAAACTTTTTAATGATGTTTTTTGAAGAGACAAAAAGTTCATGTATGAATGTTGAGAAAGCAATAAGTAGAGGGTGGAATAATGCGGCAACCCACGTATCAATAGAAAAGGAAAGTTTGATGGGTTCGTGTTCTATTTATAAGTCCATATTATACAATATTAAAAACAAACAAAAAAAAATATTGGCATATTGCTATTTGATTTCCTATGTTATTTGTATTATCTGATTGTGATAAATTTTTCTTCATCTGAAAGATTCAATTTGTAGTAATTTGCTTTTTAGAATAAGAGAGATTAAAGGAGAATCAAACATACGGGAGAATCTTTTCATGTTTTTGAGGAAGTCGATCTCTCACCGACGTATGAAATAGATTGATCTGACCAAAGTCTGTATAGGGCTTTAGCGTCGGACTTGTGATTTTGTGGGTCTCAAACCTTACGAGAGAATAACTTGTGGTCAATTCTGTCAAGATTAAGATAAAGCACACTCAAACTATACCATTAACCCATATATATCTCTTAATCTCCCGCTTCTGACTATTGGAATTCACACCGCCCCAGTACGAAACACACAATTATTTTTTGGTTTTCATCTCCTCTATAAAAAACATTGTTTCCAAAAGTAATGTTTGGATTCTTGTATCATAAGACTATCCTCATCGGCACAATTATGTTGTTTCTTAGTTTGTTTCTTAGGGGTAGATAATATTAATTATTGAAACCTAAGCTAAGAAATGCAAGATTCGTTTCTTATTTTAGGATTGCAAGAAACGTCTCTTGCTGGACAAGTGTCACAAAATCAGTGGGTCGAGTTTTATTTGGGACGAAGGGGTTTAATTTTTTTTTTCATCTCTCTTTCACTTTCCTTTTTTCTCTTTTCT
>NC_025704.1:9170690-9200585 GCF_000633955.1 Camelina sativa
AATTGCTGCTGAAAGAGAGATTGTCAAAAATGCAAATTCTTGACAGTTTGCTGGCCAAAACTGGACCGCTTACTCCGAAAGAAGAAGCTATGAAAGAGAAGCTGCTTGACTTAGTGGATGATTAGTATTGTTGAGTCTTGTTGAGTCTTGTTGTGTCTTCTTGAGTCTTGTTGTGTCTTGTTGTGTCTTGTTGAGTCTTGTTGAGTATTGTTGAGTCTTGTTGAGTCTTGTTGTGTCTTCTTGAGTCTTGTTGTGTCTTCTTGAGTCTTGTTGTGTCTTGTTGAGTCTTGTTGTGTCTTGTTGAGTCTTGTTGTGTCTTGTTGTGTAACGGATGTCTAATTATAATTATAAGTTGATGTTTTATGTGTACTGCTTATCTGTCTATTAATTTCTTAATTATAATTTGCTTTTGTTAACAGAACAAGGAACACATGGGGCGATATAGGAACAAGGAACACATGGGGCGATATAGGAACAAGGAACAAGGAACACATGAGCGAGATCAAACACTTGAAGAGAGTGTGTTATTATGTTTGATTGCTGTGTTATGTCTGATTATGTTTAAGTAGGACAGTTCTCATATATCTTGTGACTCGTACTTGTTTTTCCCATGTGTATGGTGTTGTTTAATTTTGTTTGATACTCGGTCAGCTGTTCCCATGTGAAGGATCACATGAACTTGTTTTTTTCCTACACAAGAATACAACAAGGATCACAAGATATATGAGAACAAAAAAAACAAACACAAAAATACAACATATAAAATTACAACCAAGTCTCACGGGAGAAGAGAATCACAAGCTACACAATTTAGTTTTATATATACACAACTCTTCTACTCATTCATATCATTCACATCTTTTCTACTCATTCACATCTCTTCTACTCTTCTAAAGTAATTTAAATTTTTTATTCAATGGGTTCTTCTTCTCATTCACATTTTAATTTTGCAAAGGATGATGATCCACTTTTTGAGTCCTATTTTGCAAATTTTTTTGATAACCATGATATTCATGGACAACATTTTGTGAAAAAGAAAAAGAAACGAGAATTCATTGAAAGAAACCGGGAAGAAGGCCACAACCGTTTGTGGAATGATTATTTCAGTGAATCTCCGACATATCCTCCCCATGTATTCCGACGACGTTTTAGAATGAACAAGCCATTATTCTTGCGTATTGTCGACCGTCTTACTGCAGAAGATCCTTATTTCCGACAAAGAAGAGACGCCACAGGAAGGCTTGGTCTTTCTCCGATCCAAAAATGTACTGCAGCAATTAGGCTACTAGCATATGGTGGCGGGTGTGATACGGTGGACGAATATGTCCGACTTGGTGAAACAACTGCTCGAAAATGTTTGCAACATTTTGTCAGTGGAGTTGTCAATTTCTTTGGCGATGAATATCTAAGAAGACCCACACCAGAGGATCTTCAGAGATTACTATATGTTGCAGAAGAACGTGGATTTCCCGGGATGGTTGGAAGCATCGACTGTATGCATTGGGTTTGGAAGAATTGCCCAACAGCTTGGAAAGGCATGTATACACGAGGATCCGGCAAACCAACAATTGTTTTAGAGGCGGTCGCGTCGTATGATCTCTGGATATGGCACGCGTTTTTTGGGTCTCCAGGTACTTTTAACGATATCAATGTTCTTGATCGATCTCCTGTCTTTGATGATATACTTTATGGTCAAGCTCCACAAGTTACTTACTACGTTAACGGCAGAGAGTACAATTTGACTTACTATCTGACAGACGGTATTTATCCAAAATGGCCAACGTTTATTCAATCCATACCACTACCACAGACTCCAAAAGCATCTTTATTTGCTGACCGCCAAGAAAGCTACCGAAAAGATGTTGAGCGTGCGTTCGGTGTCCTACAAGCTAGATTCGCGGTCATTAAAAATCCATGTCTTTTATGGGATAAAGACCAAGTGGGATTGATTATGAGGGCGTGTATCATACTCCACAATATGATTGTCGAAAATGAACGAGATGGATACAGTCAAGCTGAGGTTTCTGATTTCCCACAAGCAGAGGGTGTGGATCTTTCATATTCTATCAATATGAATTCAAATATTAGCAACGTGTTGAATGGTCAAATAATAATCCGTGATAGAGAAGTGCATGACCAATTGAAACTTGATTTAATTGAACATTTGTGGACTAAATTTGGATATTAATTATGTTTCATGTTTTAATTAAATATGTTTCTATATTTTATTTCATGGTGTGTTTTATGTTTTTGTTTTTTAATGTTTTGTGTAATAATTTAAAATGTTGTATGTTATTTTATGTTTTTCTTAATAAAATATGTTTCTTTGATATATAAAATAATTTTGAATATTTTAAGATATTAATTATTATTTTACTATATTTATTATTAAGAAACCCTTAAATTTGGTTCTACCAATAATCAACAAAATTTTCCTTAACTCTTAGCAAAGTTTCTTCTCTTTTTTTTCTTATTAAATATGCCTTAAGAAACAACTAAGAAACTAAACCAATGAGGATAGTCTAAGGGCATGTTTATAGGGGATCAGGTGAAAGTGTTCTTAGAGGAGAAATATTGTAAAAATATTGTAAGATCAGGTTTTAAGAACTTTTGTTAAAGAGTTAGTTATTGGGAAAACAGGTATAAGATCTTAAGATTTAATAATATAATATTCTTATAGAAATTTAAAAATGCTTAATAAATACAAAGATTAATATTTAATAAATAATTTAAGAATGTTTAAAACTATTTAATAATATAATATTTATTAATATTCTTATTAAACAAATTACAATTATAAAAATTTATGAAATAACATCTTTTATTAAAATTAAAACTTTTATTAAAATTAAAAAAAACAAATTTTATTAGCTTCTTCTCTCCCCCTCTCACACAAATTTTACTTATATTGCACTACCGAAATATATACAAGTTGTAATTATTCATCATAACCATTAATTAGCAGCTATAAGTCTCACATAGCCAATTGATATCAAGATTCAAGAGCAGAAGAGCTTCACAATAACATTGGAAGGAACAAACATAATTTTCCATGACATCCGCACATAGATATGTCATATGTGTGACGACTCCGGAAGGAGAAAGCGGGTTGAAATCTTCTTTCTTATTGTCCAAAACTCTCCTTTTTGTAGATTTGAAGGGAAAGTCGAAGCCACTCATCACTTGGATCACCAGTAGCCTGGATCATCAACCACTTGGATACTAATACAGAGGAAACAAGGGTCATCTGAGATAAAATCCACCACAAGGATCAAATTGTATACTCAACTCATGTCGAACTATGGGATGCAAGGACATATCATTAAGAACCGACTCAAGAGCAGGAATTGCTTCAGCATCTTGCATCTGTCCCAATGCAAAAGCAGCTTCATGTGCTAACAGATTAGATGAGTCTCTAGATGCTGCAGGAGAATGAAAAAAAAGATAGACGACAAGTTAATCCCAGCGCAATGATCGATAGAAATCTTACCCTACTGAAACTAAAAATAAACACACTCTTGCTCTTTAGAATTTTAAATGTCACATATGAAAGCGAGAAACAATCAGTAATGAGACAGATAGCGCAAAAACGAAATTATGGCAACCACATCCTGATGAACAAAAACTCAAGAATACATAACTAATCTAAAGCTAATCAATCACAAACAGTAACAAAAACCATATCAGTACACATAGACTGAAGAAGTTCTGTCCTGATCAATCATTAACTAAAAGGAAAATGTGGAAACTTGTAGTTCTAGATACATCAAGCAGATAGCTATAAAATTGCAAAGACTCAAAGAATCAAAGTTTTTACATTTGACAAATTCAAGATTTTTCTTAACAACTTCAGTTTTAAGCTTAAAAGAGTAACTCAAAGTTCTTCCTAAAGTATCAATTTTTTTTACTTTCTAGTACAAATGAAATAATAAAACAAGAAAGAGAAGATTTTGAGAAGCAGAGATTGAAAAACAAACCGAGGATTAGAGCGTTGCGAGGTCCTGCTCCTTTCAAGTTGCGAAGAGAGAAGAGAGCTCTAAACCGCTCTGAGATTGACTGTGACTGATCAACCAATCGCTCACAGAGAAACTTCTCCAAGTTGGCCGTCGACGAAACTGATCCATTAGATTCCATCTTCACTAAATCAGTTTGTGAAAAAAGTCTGGGTTCCGACACGACGAAGACGACGACGATGACGACAACTAGGGTTTTTGTATACGAAAGAGGGGAGAATCCGATTCGTGGAATAAAGACGACGGTGAGAAAAAAAAAATCTCTCGTGATTTCGCCTCCTCGACTTTTCCGGGAGAAGAAGAAAAATAAAAATGAAACGACGATGGAAATGAAAAAAAATAAAACGTCCAAAAAATGGACACGTCAGCCTTAGATCACCCGAAGAACTGATCTTATAAGACCTGATCTTATTTATACTGTTCATTTTTTTCCAATATAAAAAAGCCCAAGATCAGCCTTCTGTTTTACCGATAAAAATGGCCTAAAAGTTGTATGGCCCGTTTTTTTCCCCTTTATTGGCCCATGATTAACTGCAGTTCCATTTTTTTTTTTTTTTTTGTCAAACGCAGTACCATATTTTATTACTCGTTTTTGAAAATTTTAGCTTACATGGGAGACTGGGAGTACTAGTGATCGATCACCAATCAGTAAAAATATATGCAAGAAAATAAAACCTTCGTTTAGTGCTCTAATACCTAGTTCGATTTCCAGATAAAAAACATATGAAATTTTCGTTTATGATAACTCTTTCATATAACTCCCAATTCACTATATTTAAGAGTTTCTTAAGTTTAATATTATTACATTTCAATATTTATAGTATATATATTAGAAAAAACATACTGAACCGACAAATAGATGCACACAACTGACAAATTTGTTGGTTGAGGTATGGATTGGCAGCAAAAAGGGACTTTTTAAAATGTGAACTTTGACTGTGAATCTCCCCCAAAACTCTCCCCAACTTCTTTGTCACCGTCATCGTCAAGCTTACGCCAAAGTTGCCAACCATATAATTTATGACACACAACATAAACTACCATTTTTATATAGGAACACACATAAAGCATTAAACTACTTTTTTCAAATGTAACGCCATATTCTTTTCGTTTTGATTTGTCAACAAATGTAACGCCCTATTCAATTATTTTATTTTGGTAACTGATACAACTTTCATAAAGTTGGTTAAATTAAGATTTAATTAATACTCTAGCTCACGCTTCTTGTTTCTCTCTTTTTTTTTTTTTCTGTAACGCGTGCGTTTTAGTTTCAACATAATAAAGCTAAAGTTGTTTTTTCTTAAAGAGTCAGTAACTCAAATGGTGGATATTATTGTTATTCAGTAGCTACAGTTTATGGTTAAAGCTTCTCCATGGATATAAAAATTAGGACTAAAACTTTTCTACTACCATTTTAACTGTGATTGATCATGGCAGACATTTTAAAAGACAATAGCTTTGATTTAATTATGAAAGAAAAAAAAAGATGGCTATGATTTTGGTCAAATGATCATGGCTTGTAGAGCAATTTTTGACATTGAAATTAATAGAAAAGTAAACAAATGGATTTTGAATAGGTGTGTGTCTGAGTAATTTTCTAATTTTCCCATTGGGAGGAAAAAATAGCAGCAATAAGGTCAACGACAAAGAAAAGTCAAGACTTGTTTATTTCTGAATTCTGACCGGATACCACTCCACGAGGCCAGGCTGCTGCAACCTTACAACGTCTGGTTTCAGTTTGGACCAATAAATATAATTTTCAACTTATAAATTTGTATATTCTTAAAATTAATAAATAAAGATACAATTAGTCAGTTTAGACAATATCCAATCCAACAGCTTATAATATTTTCGATATTATTGGTGAATATGTATGTATATATCAAGGTCACACTCAAATGTGTTCAGAACACTGAACTGTTTCCATTCATTAATATAGGCTCATTGATTGAACATAATGGAAAACTAGAAATGATGATAACCAATAAAGAGCCATCACTGATCTATGTTATTTATAATAGCTATTAATTAAAAATTCTGTCCATATAAAAAAAAAACAAAAAAAAAACTTAGGAATTCCATGTGAAAAGGTGGGCCGACAATATAATAGTCAATCATAACGATAGTAAGAACGTAAACATAGAGTTAGATGCGAGTTCATTCATATAACATTATGATATGCTGCTAATTGATTTTTTTTGTTCTTCTTCTTATATAAAGTGGACACTTTTGTCAACAAAGAGGGTAGATTTTTTTTTTTAATGGGTGTGTAACGTAAAAGTAAATGTGTCTCTCACTGACAAAACCTAATTAATAAAAAGCCGTAGACTATAACGCGTTTCTTGCTCCTCTTTTTCCCATCTTCCGCTACACTACTCTTCGATCACTTTTGTTCGAAAACTCTGAAAAGCTTAAATCTACTGTATATATGGTATTATGAAAGTTATGATTAATCTTATATATCGTCTGTTCTATAATATAAGTATCAATGAAGTTGTATTTAAATTTGGATCCCTTAAAAATCAGTAAAATGGTGGTTATCAAATTTTATTTGTAAATTTATTATGTTTACAACTTTAAATAAAATATGTAAAAACCTATTGTGTACAATGGATTTTCTTATAAAGGTGACCTAGTAAAGTGGATTGAACTGAACTAAAACTATAACACATAAACTTTGGAAACGTAAGAACTTGAATTCAAGATCTACCCAATCGCTTTTTTTTTCCCCCCAAGCAAACCAACTTAGAAGATATTCTACTAGCTTACAATATGTCTTTATAATAAGATATAAAAAAAAGAAAATTGTGTCTATCTATATCATAGTTGACTGTTTAGACTTTTAGAGTAAGGCCAATTTCTTCTTTGCCTATACATACCCCACTTCTATTATAAAAGACAGTAACCTTTCTGGAGATCACTCTTTCTTATTTTGTGTGTTAGTGCGTTGAGAGATAGAAAGATAGAGATAGAGAAAAGAAATCGCCATGGCTCATGTAAGTGATCTTCTTTCATCCTTTCTCCTTGTTTTTTCTGTCGTCGTCTTTAACATTCTAAAAGTCCCCTCTCTCTTTTTGGAAAATCGTTTTATTTTCTTCATTAAGATCGTCAAAACCTGCCTAATAGTTTCTTCCCCATCTCTCTCTTACTTGGAATCCACATTCATAGATACACTAAGTGCCAAACTAAGTCACGTGTATAGCTCTTCATACCCTTACATATCCTTTGTTGTTTCTTGTGGTTTCTTGAATCTTGAATCCCTGTGGGTTCTTGATTCCCCTGATTCTTGTTCTTGATTCTTGATTCTTTGAGTACCTGAATGTTGTCAAGGGTTCTTGAGTCTTCTATATGGGTTCTTGATTAGAGATTAACCATATTTTTGTACTAATAATAAATTCGGATGAAACAAATATTTAGGGACAGGGGAGATATGATAATTACAAGAAGAAAAGTGGACAGATTCCGCGGTTTGGAGAATGGGATGAAGCAAATGAGATGCCAATAACACAATACTTTGAGAATCCAAGACAAGCTGGTCTGCTTCGTCACCATAATTACACAACCACTTCTTCTTCTTCCACTACCACTTCATCTTCATCTTCTTCTTCTTCTGCAGAAGCCCTAAAGCTTGCTTCTCGCCATCCACGTCACCACCATCCTTCAAGACAGGTTCGTTCATTTAATCATCATTATTTTTATTTTTCTTGATTATAACAAATAATTATACTGATGTTTAATTAACTCGATAAATGTAATTATCTAAAAGTCTAAAGAACGCGTTATTGTTTGGTGGTAATGACTTGCCGTAGACGGCGGGGGTGACGAGGGAGAAAAGAGGACCACAAAGGCGTGTACGTGACGTGAGTGCACAGACAGACAAGTATTACATTGACGTCAACGGAGTCAAGCAGTTTCAAAACGACGTCGCTCCCATTTCAAAGCCACCTAAGCCAGTTGATGAAGATCTCTACAAGATTCCTCCTGAACTTATCAATTCTTCAACAAGGGTATAGCTAGTGCACCATCCCACACATAACTTTTCCTTAACTAATACTAAGTTTCACAAAAATTATTATGTTATAAAAAGAAGAGCTAATAATATATATATAATTTTGGTGTTGCAGAAGAGAAGGCCTAGCTTTTTAGCTTGCTTGGTTCCATGCGCATGAATTGAAAAGGAAGAATGAAGAGAAGGAGAAGAAAAACAAAGTAGGATCATGAATGAATAATGTAATTTGTTTTGTTTGTTTTTTTGTTGTTTAAAAGTTTCATTTAATATACATATATGATATATACGTGGATTGGCAGAAAAAAAAGAAGAAGAAGAGAGAGCACACTAATGGTCTATAGAAAAAAAGAGGCACAAAGTAACATCATAGTAGTCCTTTGTCTCTTATTGCATATCTATCTACTTTATAAGATTTTCTCTCGTTCTTTTGTCANAAAAAAAAAAAAAAAAAAAAAAAAAAAAAGAGAGAGCACACTAATGGTTTATAGAAAAAAGAGGCACAAAGTAACATCATAGTAGTCCTTTGTCTCTTATTGCATATCTACTTTATAAGATTTTCTCTCGTTCTTTTGTCACGTACGTATATATGTTCTCAACAATTTTTGTGTGTGTTATTTGAAAGAGAGTTTTAATGAGAACTACATCTTTAATTGAAAACCATAGATTGATTGAGTAAAAGAAAACTACACTCCCAAAATAAACGATTTAACCCAATTTAATTCTTTTCAAGTATGCCTTGATAGTTCATCAAATTTACCAAATTCACAACAAGACATTACAGTCGATGTGTGGTCATAGTCTAACGTATATAATTACATAAGTTCATTAAATAAAATCATTGTAAAAGTAACAATAAATGTATCGTAGTAGATCATTGATGGTTGTTGATCGAACTACTGTAACAATAACTATTCTTTGGGCCTATGGTGAAAAAGAAGATCCAAAACAAAGAAGTAACAAATCACATTACGATCGAGTAACAAAAGTCATTGGTAGATGGCCTAACCAACCCCACTATATATTATCTCTTGAAGTCAAATATCACTTATGCCACTTTTGATTTTTGATTATCCCGTGACCCAAATTTATGAGAGAGAGCCTATCGTGTTAATCAAACTGTGGGTAAAGATATTCTTTTTTAAATACTACTATAGTTTTTGAATACTATAGAATGTGTTTTGTATACATACATACGCATGTTAATCTACGGTGTATAATAAGAAACAAGTGATGGTGATCAAGTGATGTGATTGGTGAATGTGGTCTTGCTATAAAGTCATCACATTGATTTGATTCTCCATGTTACATCACCCTTCGTCTCTTTTTTTTCTTTCTCTTCATTTCCAATTTTATCCCCGCATTATCTCCAACCAATTACCACCGACGCCCTTGTCAAGTTTCTTAAACACGATAGGTTTAAACCCCACCATAATTACTTTTTTACCAAGTAATCAATCAATCTTGTGAAACAAAAAGTACATTAATTATTTTTAATCATCAAATAAATTACATGTTATACATTTGCTTGTTACTTTGGTTGATTGGAGTCGACTTAGCCATACCATACAGGAGACTATGACCGGCCATATAACCCGCCGTGTGTTGTTACTTACATTCCTAAGCCACCCATTCAGTTGACCTGTATTCGACATATGTACTTACTAACGTTATGACATTTCACTACAAAAAGACCAAAATCTGCTTTTTAAATCCTGAATTCACGATCTTCAATCAGAAAGTCAATTAAGAGTAGCAAAACTCAAGAGAGACTATACACCTTTTCCTTCTATCTTTTAACTTCTACACTTTCTGTGATTATTTACTATTAATTTTTGGATCGGTAAGGTAAGAAGAGTTAAGTTTGCAAAACTATTTACGTATTAACAAGACCTGATTCCTTCCTTCATGCCCTCTGTGGCTCTTTACCAGTAACGAATCTCTTAATCCACTGTAAAATCCCTTGCGCTTTTCTCACTGCACGAACTGATCCTTGCTTCGCAAGTTTCGTAAATGTCCCGTATTGATTCTCCTCTTCTCCCACCACTTTCAGTCTGAACCTGTCTCTGTTTCTATCACACATGTTGAAGACGATCACTACAGCGTTCTCACCATTCAGCAAGCTACTCGGTTTCCTCAAGATACTGAACAGATCATAGATAAACCCTAGATGATCCATTTCCGCAATAGCCCCGGTGTGTGTAGAAACGAACGCCAAGAGAGATAACAACTCATCCACATTGCTTCCCGCTTTGATCTTTTTCGTTGCCGCACGAATCAGACCCGCTGAAACCACTTTTTCCTTGTTCTCCGATTCAATACAGAGGTTAAACACAGTGGAAGTAGCTTCTCTTGTAGCTAACACATCACCTGCTTCGATAAGATCAACCAGCGCCTTGACTGCTTCAGAGTTCCCAATAACGATCTTGTTAGAATCAATAGCTGAAAGTGACGATAACGTCGCTGCAGCGTTTCTTCGTGTCTCAGCTGTCCCCTGTTTCAAACACTTTGTAAGCAGAGGGATCACTAGAATGTTCTCAGCAATTACTGTTTTATTCTTCTCAAGAATCGAGAGGTTGAACAACGATGTGACAATATCCTCCTGAAGCTCGGGGTTCAAGTCCACTCCCTCGCTCAAACCAGAGAGCGGACTAAGCAACCTTGTGATCGAATCATTGATCCCAGCGACAAAGAAGACACGAACATTTGCAAATTTCTTGGTCTGACGGCGAAGCTCTTTCGCAGCTTCAATCTGATCCGTAACCGAGGAAGAAGAGTAAACACGCTGAAGCAGTGCTTCTATGTCAGTAGTGAACAGCTCAGTAACTATCTCACCAGAGGGACGTTTTAGCCGATCAACTTTGTTAACAAGACACCATTGCGTAATCAAGTCATTGATTAAATGGTTTGGTATCCAAAAAAAGTGAGAGAGTACTTCTTTGGTTTTGGGACATGTACGTTCATGCGTAAACCCTTTCCGTACGTCTTCCCCGCGGAAGCTCGGAAACACTTGGTGTGTCCAGGTTCGAGATTCTGTATGAGACGAAAGAGATGGAGTATATGAAAGAGAAGACGACGACGAAGAAGAAGAAGAAGACTCGATTGATGATGATTTGGATTTCTGCTGGGAATTGTGTTTGTTGTAAAACCAATACCAAATTAATTACACAGACAAGTGTGAAGAAGAAACCAATCGCCACTGCAATAGCCATTGGATGGACTATAGTCAAGTCGTTGAATGGGGAGAAATAAGTATGAAAGTCTTTATTTTTATCATTAATAGTATTTTTGCTCGTTCTAACCACAACAGTCTTATTATATATAGACGAAATCAATACTTCCTTCTATGGTTGTCCTCAAACGCCTACCCAAATTCTCTATTTTCTCCCCTTAATTTCCTCACATCAGATGGATCCAGATTGTGTAACACCGGCTTGAAGATTACATATGGTCTGCAACACCACTACAACCCCTAAGCCTAGATTCTCTTATAGCTTGTATGAGATCAGAACCCATCATTTGGCTTCTTTTGATATCATTATCTGTGTGATCATACATATTTCCTTCCCCCGGAATTCCTTGAGAATGTGGCTAATAAAGGTTATGCGGACTTCTTTGCCACTGAAGCTTGGGTACACATGGTGTCTTGTCTTCAATGGCTAGACTGCACTGACAAAAGTCACAAAGATGAAGTAACTGCCGTGAGAGAGAAGCTGGAAAATATAATAGCTTATAATTTTGACTGGCTTGTCCTCTTCGGATTTGGTCTAACACTTGAGAAACGCGTTCATAAGGTAGACCTTTTGCCTTACGTTTGCTTCGACAGAGTTTTAATTTCAGTTTAGAAGTCCGTTGTGAAATCACAAAAACAATTTTGCCAGAAGATGAGAAGACAAAAACTACGGCCACGTTTACCTCTCTTCTAAATAATGAGTTAAGACTTCGACCAAAAACTAGCGGTTGAAAATTTTTCACTTTTAAAACGGGTTTTAAGAAATTTTCTTATAGGACGATGCCCTCTTAAGCAAGGACGGGATTACAATTCTAATCTCATATGCTAAATTTTTTGCGTCCAATAAGCAGTCAAACCAAATTTGCATTGCAAATATCAATTTTTGTGAGATACAACAAATAGCAGGTGAAAGGGGGAAAGGAATCAAATGAATAAAAAACATCACAGCTACACAAGGTAAAGCAAAAGATTAGATCAAATGCTCTGTGCATCTCCATGCTTACACATTAAAACAACATCAATCTAAGCATAGTCGAGAACACAACTTCCCTATTGAGTCCACCCAAGAGCAAAGACTAACAACACTAACATTTCGCCCATTACATCAAAGTAGTCTATATTGCTAAGCCACATCAAGCAACAGCAATCTCATAAACTCGGCAAGATCTAATCTACAGACGCAAATGGAAATTATAAGGAATGATTAACCTAACCTTTGATCGAAATATGCAATGCCATAACATTTCAGGACACGACAATGAAATAAAAACAAAAACTTTAAGATAACAAACGAGTAAACATATCAAAACATATAAGTTTCATGGAGAATCACCATTATCCAAAAAAAAAAGCATAATAAAACTGAAATTATAAAATCTAAAGAGTCTCACATCACAAGTCCATACTCCAAAAACCTTAAGATGATGATTTCGAAATTGAAGAACAACAAAACAAAACAAACCAGCATTTTTTTAACGGTAACTCTTCTGGAAACGAGCACGAGCACCACGACCTCCAAACTTCTTCGGCTCACACCTCCTCGGATCCGCCACAAGAAGAGTCCTGTCGTACCTCACCAAGATATCCTTAATCTCCTTCTTCGATTGCTCATCCACATACTTCTGGTAGAACGCAACAAGAGCCTTCGCGATACTCTGACGGATGGCGTAGACCTGGGAAGTGTGACCACCACCGTTGACACGGATCCTCATGTCCACACCAGCGAAACGGTGCTTTCCGAGGAGAAGCACTGGCTCGAAAATCTTGAATCGGAGGATCTCAGGCTGGAAAAGCTCGATTGGGCAACCGTTGAGCTTGATCAAACCAGATCCACGCTTGCAGTGGGTGACTGCCACTGCAGTCTTCTTCCTTCCGAAGCATTGCACAGATTCAACAGCTGGTTGAGTCGCCATGGTTACGGTTTCTCTCCTTCTCCTTCGTCTGCCGCTCACAAAAGAAACCTAATGCACAGAGTGGGAGCTGAAATGATAAATTTAGGGTTTTAACTCATCAAACTAGGGCATCCTCTCTAAAACGCACCGTTTTGATTAAACTGTTAGTAAAATAAATAAATAAAAACTAAAATTAATATTCCACGTCACTGGTTTACTATGTCTTCTCTTCTCTCTGAGCTCATCTCATCGGAGAGATTGGAGTCCCGGTGAGAAAATGTTCCTCGTCCGGCGTAACACCGGCGGAAGACTCTTCTCGATCTTCACCAACGATTTCAGAGGTTCTGTTGAGTCTAGTATTCGTCATTTCAACAGTCTCGAGCCTTTACAAACCTCTGATTCGACTCCAACGAAAGGCGATTACTTCGCAGCGATCAATCACGTTGTCAACATCGTCCGCCGAGAAGTTCACCCGGAGAGATCTCTGAATCGTCTCCGTCTTCCTGTAACCTCCGAGTTCGTGTTCAGAGTCCTCCGCGCCACTTCTCGTTCCGCCAACGATTCTCTCCGTTTCTTCAACTGGGCTCGATCAAGCCCTAGTTACACACCAACGTCAATGGAATACGAACAGCTTGCGAAATCATTAGCTTCACATAAAAAATACGAATCGATGTGGAAGATTCTCAAACAGATGAAAGATTTGTCTCTAGACATCTCCGGTGAGACTCTCTGTTTCATCATTGAGCAATACGGTAAAAACGGTCATGTAGATCAAGCAGTGGAGCTTTTCAATGGTGTCCCGAAGACTCTCGGATGTAAACAAACCGTTGATGTTTACAATTCGTTGCTTCATGCGCTTTGTGATGTGAAAATGTTCCATGGCGCTTACGCTTTGATTCGGAGAATGATAAGGAAAGGTCTCAAGCCTGATAAGAGGACGTACGCGATCTTGGTTAACGGATGGTGTTCCGCGGGGAAGATGAAGGAGGCTCAAGAGTTTCTTGATGAGATGAGTAGGAAAGGGTTTAATCCACCGGCTCGTGGTCGTGATTTGCTTATTGAAGGATTGTTAAATGCTGGTTACTTGGAATCTGCTAAAGAGATGGTGAGTAAGATGACCAAAGGAGGTTTTGTTCCTGATATTCAAACTTTTAATACTCTGATTGAAGCTATAACTAAATCAGGGGAAGTTGAGTTTTGCATTGAGATGTATTATACTGCTTGCAAGTTAGGTCTCTGTGTAGATATCGATACTTACAAGACACTTATACCTGCTGTTTCGAAGATTGGGAAGATTGATGAAGCGTTTCGGTTGTTGAACAATTGTGTGGAAGATGGGCATAAGCCGTTTCCGAGTTTGTATGCTCCGATTATTAAGGGGATGTGTAGGAATGGGATGTTTGATGATGCTTTTAGCTTTTTCAGTGATATGAAGGTGAAGGCTCATCCGCCTAACAGGCCGGTTTACACAATGCTGATTACAATGTGTGGTCGTGGTGGGAAATTTGTGGATGCGGCTAATTACTTGGTTGAGATGACAGAGATGGGTTTGGTTCCGATATCACGGTGCTTTGATATGGTTACTGATGGGTTGAAGAATAGCGGGAAGCATGATTTGGCTATGCGAATAGAGCAGTTGGAAGTTCAGCTTAGAGGAGTTTGATAGTGCTACACTTAGAAAGGCTTTTGAGGTTGGGATTCCCCTAAACGTACTCTGATACTTGGGAGTTGGGATTCTACAGACTAGTTTTGTTGTACTGTTGTTTTTAGTTCTATCTGTCAGATCATTAAATACGTATTGTTCTCTTTGGACAGATATTACTACAGAAGAATCAACAACAGAACTCACATTACTAAAGAAACAGTGATGCTTTCAGACAACACAAGCGCTGGTGTTAATACATTGACTCGTTTGTTCCACAGATTACAAATTTCACTCACCACTCTCACCTTTTGTATCATAAACCGACAAATCTTTACTCTTTAGCAAACATCTATATTCACACTTAGAAATAACTAAAGGTCCAAGCCAATAAAGACAAATAATTATTTAACCAAATGCAAAACTGTTCTTTAATAGTACCAAGGTTTGTGCTTTATGGGCAAACACCAACAATTTTCTATAAGCCTTTAGAGCCACAAAATAAAAGAAGTAGCAACAAACAAATTATACGAAAGGGCACGAAGTAAATAATGAAACTACTCTGCGATTAGCAAACGGTTTTGGCCTCGATATGAAGAAACACCTTTCACATGCTTATATGTCCGCTTCAAGGAAGTTTCGAGATAGGGTTACCTAAAGAGGAAGATAAAGTTACATAAATAAAGTGTATTCTTAAAAGGATTTGACTAGACTTTACAATGGTTATAGATATGAAGGAAGGGTCAGTTACCTTCTCGCCTAATTTGAAGGCTGGCAGACCCTTGTAAGGGCATGTACCGCAGCGGAAGGCATCACCGAGCCCACACTGAAAGAATTGTTTAAAAAATTCTCAGTCTTGTGGAACCAAAAATCTAATGCATACAGAGAAAGAGATGGGTAAAGAAGCTTACACTGCCACATGCTGATTGTGGATTCTCGATTTGATCATCTGTGAGGCCCAGCTTCACAGCTTTCTCCTCAATCTCAGCTCTACCACAGACGCAGTTCTTGCAAGCTTTTTTGGTGGTCGCACAACCGCTGGCTGCAAAAAAGTGAAGATCATGTGGTTGTCTTAAACACAAGGGATGAACAAAGAAGATCATGTGGTTGTCTTAAAGACAAGGGATGAACAAGGATAATAAAGATCATGTGGTTGTCTTTAATTACCAACAGGAAGCTGTGGCTTCTTCAAGTCCTCCTCTGTTAAAAGAGAATCTTCATCAATAAGATCCAAGTCATCATCTAGATTAACCTTCAAGAGAACTTTTGCAGGCTTTTTGAGAGCAAATGATGAACCAATTTTCCAAGAAGGTTTCTTTGCCTTGATCTGCATTTGACAACATGTTTCTCTGTTATATGGATGAGCAAAAGTGAGAGCCTATATCTAAGTTCGACAGATAAGTAGAATGAAGATCTTTCATTCTTCATGCTTAAGGCCTAGAATAAGCCTGAACCTAAAACAGCAAGCTTTTATTCATATTTTCGGGAAAGAAGAAACGTTTCCTCATACTAAAAGAAAGAGAAGAAGAGAGACAAGACGTGTAAAACTGCTCACCCCAAAGGATAAACTGAACGTAGACAACTTAATTGATTTCAAATCAACACACTGTGGCTCCAGAAAACCAGCCAACGTCACTCTTTTTTGAATGGTCTGCAAGGAAGACGCCATAAGATTAATCAAGGTCAAATAAAAACCCCATTACAAAGACTAGTAGATGGACGAGACAAACCTGTTGCATATCTTCCAGTTGACCCTCCAAATTCTTGCACACAAAAACCGTGCCACCAGGCTTCAAGATCCTCGAGAACTCACCACATATTTTGTCACTAGGAAAATCAGATGTTTTGGAAATTGCTAAAACAGCGTCCACTGATGAAGAATCCAAAGGAAACTGATCTGCAAAATCATCAATAGTCCAAACATTATGAGAAGAAGATACCAACGAATACCCTAGCACGTGTTCAATTGTTGTCACCCAAGAAAAACACAATCTATCTGCCTTAAAAAGTGTCCATCTCTCGATAATACAGACACAAATCTTCCTATCTAATTTATATTCCGGACCTAACTATTACAAGCTTAGAGCCAGTGAAAACAAAGAAGCAGGAGAATAAAGAGATTTACTTATTGTGGATGCTTGGGTAATAATCAGAGGATCAAAACGCTCCTTTCCAAGCTGTTCCATAACAGTAAGAACAGAGCTAACAGGCAACACAACATCATCCGTCACAGCCAAAACCGTCTTCTGATTAACCATCGAATCCTACAAAAACACAAAAACCCCAAAAACATTAAAAAGGACTAAACTTTGATTGTGTTTTACAACTTTAAGATGGGAATTTAGTTCCGGAAAAAAAAGCTCTTATGACATGCACACATATGAATCAAAGAGAAACAAGTCAATCGATTCACGCAATCAACTACTAAGAATAAAAAAAAGCTGAGAGATTGATGATAACAGAAACCTAAACTCACCATATTGGGGAAAAATCTCTTTAGAAAAACCTAGCGAGCGAGAAGTACAAAAACCCTAGAAATTATCTCTCTTGTAAATTCTTTTTTGCCTTGAAAAGAGAAATCAAAATCAAATCTTTCTCACCTTCTCTCTCTCTCTCTGGGTCGCTCTTTTATATTTTTTTCGCCGACTCTTTTTGCTGTTTTCTTGGTTCTTCTTTTATAAATGCGGTTTGGTCAAACCGGGTTGCAAGTCGGTCCACGATTGAATAGATGGTACTTTGTAGAGGATGTTTAGCAGAAATTTAAAAAGTAACTAGTTATAGTTTTATTTTCTTATAGTATTTAACTATTTTGTAACAGTTTTTATTTTTTCGGGTGTGCTAAAGAACTATTTTGTAACATGAGTAAAAAAGGTATAGAAATTATGACAACTATCTCACTCATCTCCAATAGCTTTCTTTGTAACTGCTCCCACTTAATTAAAGCTTCTATAGAAAGGAAAAAAATTATCTTATATAATATAGAAGACTTCATTTTAAAATTTTCTTCAAGAATTTGAAACCTGTCACCAAAAGAGTTATTATCTGTAAAAAAAGACAACTTGAATCCAAGTAATATATTATAATATGTTCAATTTTTCTTCTACTTTTTAATCATAACTTCCAATAATAATTTTCTGTATTATTTATTCACTTTAATAAAAATAATTCACATAATATGATTATTAATTTGTTTTGTAATTTCATTCTAATTACAATAAACTAAAATATATTTTAATATATAGAATTTCTAAATATTTATAGAGAGAAAGCTGAATACATATTTCGTTTTATGAGAGAACAAAATGTTTATTTAAAATTACAGTTTGATTAGCTTGAAGTTCCTATCATATATTTATATTTATAGTAATTTAAAATTTTTATATTCAAACCAAAAAAACCAGTTCTTTATTAACAATAAATTTATTTTTATGAATTTTTCACATCTTTTATTAACTTACATATTCTATCAAATATTTTGTGACTCTCATATTTATAATCATATCCATATTTTAAGGCACTAAATTTTAATTACTTGCAATTATTTATTTGTGTTTATGTTATTTTTTTCACCTCCATAGTATTTCTAGCAGTCTAATAAAATTATTAATTACAATTAAAAATAGAATAAATAATAAGAGATATTAATATTTGATTATTGCATTGTTGTTGTTGGATGAGGTTATCAGTGTACATGCAGGTCTAACTTCTTCATCGACTCTGCCTTTGCCATGTGGAGTGGAATCGTATTTGCATTAATCATTCTGTTTAGGTTGGTTGTGATGGCGTATGAAATGTGGTTTAAATGATGAATCTATGGATATCGATAATGGTTTAGGATGATTGATTCTTGTGTCGTTGTAAAGTGAGTTTGAGAGAGAGTGCATATAATAAAACTTCATTCTAAAAATTTTGTACACGTTTTGAAAGATACTTATTTAAAAGAATATTTATGGAATATAAACTATTAAATAATCAATTTATTCAATAAGTTACTAAATTCTTTTAAAAGTATATAATTATATTTTGTTATATTAATTTCAAACTTACGCGAGTGAGATATTGTTTAGTTTGATATAAAACTAGATATTCACCTGCGATACACCGCAAGACTATTTTTCATAAAAAGATATAATTTATTTTATAGATTAACTATATATAACTAATGTTTAATTTGTATTTTAAAAAATGTACAACTTTACAAATATAGATATATTAGTTAGTATAGAAATTAAAAAGTATTTTGTTTGAGGTTTATTTTTTTATATTATTGTATAAGTGTATAACATACAATTAGATAAGTAATGATTTATTGAAGGAATATGCTGTGTTTTTATTTATTTATTTACAGATAGTAGTATTTTTATTATTTTAAATTGTTTAGATATATGTACAGGATAATTTTGTATTGTAGTTTTGTATGTTTTATATATAAAGAATCAATTAAATTTAGTATATATAGTTTTGTTGTGAAATGCAAATAAAAGTTGTTAACAGTTATTTGTTGGGATTGACATGAATTCCACATTGTTAAAATAGAACCAAGATGTGTGTATATAATTTGTTTAGAAAACTATTTCTATGGAGAAAATATTTTTTTGTAAAATTGAAATCTTTATATAATTAAATTTATTATAAACTTAATATTTAATGTTAAAATGAGTGGTTCTTATTATTTTGGAAATTTTATTAGGATGAGAAATCTTGTTTCCAAAAATTGAAATTTAATATTAATAAATTAAATGAAAAATAAATTAATAATTAATGCTATATGCTTGTAAATAGATTCCAACCCTAGTACTTATTTGCTAAATGTTTCCAAAAATGTATATATAGATAGATGAAGACAACTACATAATCATAATTTGTGTTTTAGTCCATTATCTAATTTTTGTTCCGATACATTTCTTTAACAAATGAGATTTTAATTTAATCGTTTAATATATTTCTACCTAACTTGGAAGAAAACCCCTAGTACACAAGTTGGAAGAGATGATTCTTTTTGTCTTGAGTGCCATTATCAATTGTATTGTATGAGAACTGAGAAGGTTGAAATATATTATTCGTAGCTGTAAAGACTTTGTTTGTCACTGTCATACCCAATTTGATAGTCAATTTGATCATTATTATTAATAACTAACCTTGGAAGGTTGGATCTCCGTATGAGTTTATCTTTAGTAACAAACAAACAAACAAAAAACTCCCCTGATACACACAAACGTTTTCCCAGGTTACTTTGTTCGGAAAGAAAGGTGCAAACATCGTCATTATGAGAAAAACAAAAGATAATAACACTCTGGTTCTACTACACAAACACATGGCATCAGCCAACGGTGCCTTTCTGAGGTAGAGTCTCGAAAGCAGATACAGTATTCTCAAACCTGACACGTGGGAGCGGCGCGCCACTCTGTTTGATAGCACAAGCCGTTTTGTCTTCTAGGGGACAACGAGCTTTAAGCATGGAGAAGACGTGATTATTCAGCCTCCGAGCTTTCTTCATCCCTTCCAACAAACCTTCCCATCCCTTTCGTACACATAAAAAGATGTTTCAGATGAGAGAATGAGAGGATTCAACACATGAGAGACTGGGAAAAGGAAAATCTACCTGATGGATCTGAGGATGCCTATGAGTATGTGAAGCAGAGACAGTTTCAACCTCAGAGACATTGAGTACTTGGTACGAGAAATCAAACAACTCAAAGTGAAGTTGCTGGCCGAGCAAGTATATAATGGTGCAACCACCCCAAGCTATCGAGTCACCAAGCACTTCATGTTGAGCTGACTGTGGAGCTGTTACCTCCTCCAGATATCCCTGAGTCCATCGCAAACTTTATATAAGAAATTGAGAAGAGAGATGAATGTTGTGGCTGTTAAAAAAAACGATGTTTTTAAATGGCTTACAATCTGCAGACCACCGTATATACGGTAAAAATCCTTTGAAGTTGTGATATCAATGAAGCCCGTCTTTGGAGGAGCACTCCATTTGCTACAATATTTGTCGAGTGACGCACTGGTGAATGCAAGTGTGTATTCAAGAACGCTTCCACCGTTCATGTTCGCCTTATACAAAAGATCTGCACATATAATATAAGACCAAAAAGATTAAAATTCTGTCACAGAAAAAGAGTAAAGAAGAAACTGGTGATTGACTACAACTCTTAATTAACCTGCAGCTTCTGCCTGTTTGGACATAGTGTAGAACGCTGCTGGATTCAGACAACCGGGACTTGAGACAACTGCAGAAGTTGCTGACTTTAAGAGATTGACAAGAGGGCTTTCACCGTCTTGAGCATTAACTATCTGTCCTTCAGCACCCGGGATTAATCCCAACCATGGAGCTGTTTGCATGAAACGCTTTGTGTCTATCTCTCTCTGTAAATATAGTATATATACATTTGTTAGACTAAATCACAAGAATTTTTGGCTTTAAATCTTTACAATCTGTCAGATAGGACTGACCAATACGATATCGAGAAGTCCCATTGTATATATAACACTTCCAATTTCCTTTATTCCTCGTAGAACTTCTGACTTGAGTTCTGACTTACTGCCCCAGTTTAGTTGCTCTCGTATAAGCTTCATACAACCTTCAAATGAAACACCGAAAGGCAACAGTAAATAAAACATCACAGAAAATCAAAACACATCAAGAATACTGCAACTGGGCATTAACCTGTAACACCACCATCAAAAGAAAGCAAACCAATAGACTTGGGCATTGCTTCTTGCAATCCAGAGATCATTGGCTCAAGTGTTGTTATCTGAAAGTTTAAGACAAAAGAACTATTTTAGCTGGTTCCTTTGTATAATTAGTACCTCGACAAAAGGAATAAATGGTACAAAAAGTGCAAATATACCTTATTTGATATATGGTCCAGCAAAGCTCTTATTAGCCAAGGCAATGATCTGGATCCAAGAAGTTTAACTATGGAAAATAAATGTGGTATCCCAAAAAATCCACTATGCAATCGTGCAAAACTTTGATGAGCTGCATTTAAGTCCTACCAGAGAAAAAATAAGCATGTCAACAAAAATATAAAATGAGACCAAAGACACTGGAGGTAACCACAAGGGTCTATAAGATTGTTTCTGAACAAATTAAAAGAAAAAATGGTATAACATATTGCTCCTTACTTGAGTGCCACAATAGAAACTAGGCTTAGCAGAAGGCACTGATGGTTTCTGAGTAGGAGGAACTTTCGATGAACGGACAAATCGCTGTGTGGTATTGCAAAGAATGAAGTTTGGTAGGAAATCACTCTGCATCTCCGACCAGATCTAGAAGACAAAAAAAAAATCAGAGATTGAGAAAAGGTGGGAAAAATTAGATTCAGGACTAATAATTTGTATGGCTGACCTGTGTAGCAAGTCGACTTGAAAATGAGACAAGAGAAATGTTTTCTTGCATTTCATTCAACATGAGGCTGAAAGGATCTATGGAAATATCTTGTGAAAGCAATTCATGCGAGTGCTTTAGGATATCTATCAGCTTCTCCAATTCCTGCAATTGAAGAGAGCATCCACTTTTGTATATTGCAAAAGAAGTAATACATACAGAATCTAGAAAATGAAAAAGAAAATCAAACTTACCACTACAGCACATAGGTCCTGGGACTCAAAACGGTCAAAAAGAAACTCGAGGTTCTCTCTAAAGATTTTATTCATCCTCTGAGCGATCAAACTTCTTAAATTAATTGTTCTACCAAGTATCTGCATGTCACAATAGAATTCAGTAAGAAGATTGTATAACCATGCCAGGCCACACATAATTAGAACCACTGCTTGAAACATAATTTAATCTCTGTTAGGTCATAACAATGGAGCTATATATTTAATTATTTACCTTTACTTTTGTCATTTTAAATAACGCAGTAAACCTCACAGGCTGGATGGAGAACTTTTCACCATTGTCCAACGCAAAGAGAAACGATGGATCAAGAAGCTCACTGTTGAACTCAACAATTGATGATAAAAGGGGTTAGCTCCTCACTAGTTAACAGTGAAGAGATTGAAAATATCAAAAACCATGTATTTAGGTACCTCGCTGACCAACTCTTGTAATATGTGAATATAGACTCCGAGAGCCTTGAAACAAATATATCAAAACCATGGTCCACCTACAAAAAGAAGACAGAATACAAGAAACGATAATTTTGTTCAAGGAACCTTTTCATTCAAGAAGACCTATAGGTTTATCGCTGTTGAGATCGGAATTGAACTCTAGTTACCTCAGCTTCAATTTCATCATAGAGGAATCTCTGCCTCAGAACAACCAGAGCTTGTTGAGCTGAGTCATTATAAATGTCAAAAGGCAGCAGAACACTCTCAAGAAGGCCTGAATTCTGGGATTCCAGAATGTAGTCTATCAGCATCCATGGTAGTGAACACTCGATCGGGAACTGCAGTAGTGAACGTATAACTATTTGTAAGAACAAGTCAGGGCTGATGTGAAAACAAAATGGCAAAATATAGTTATAACCTTTTCGTATTGCCGCATACCTGAATAACACGTGAAGACTCCAGGTAAAATTCTCTAAACCACAAGAACCCCAGATCAGTCAGAATGCCAATACTTGCTGCAGTCATCATAAATTGAAGCTGAAGAGTCACAAAGCTATTGATATGGCTCAATAAACTAACCAAAAAGACATTAAGCATGTGGGTTACCCGAGTAATCTAATATGTGCAAGAAAAAGCTGAGCTTGTAAAAGAAAGTTTCTAATTGCTTCAAGTCATTAACAGGAATCTCAGAGCCATTATTTCCAAAGAATCCCCCTGGCCTCCTCAGATTTCCACCAGAGACAACCTCATATATCAAAAACTGTAAGCAATGCACCTAAAAGAACAAAACAGCAAGAAGTTCAAGTACAGGGTCTAACCATCTGTTGTTGTACCTTAAAAATATATGAAATGGACCCAAACCTGTGCTGCTGTTGGGGCAACTGGCCTCGGATAAAAGAAATTCGCTCTGCTTTCATCACTTCCATGTTGTGAAGATGGAATCTCATGTTCGGGCCTGGTATTTGCCATCCAATCAGCTGAGAGTGTCCGCATATCAGAAAGAATCCTGAAATGCAATCATACATATGATACAGTTAACACTTAACAATATGGAAAGCTTAAGTTTAAGGGGATGTGACTTGAAATAGAAAGAAAATAAAGGAAAACTAATTCACCTTGAGAGATCTTTCTTCTTTCGGAAGGTGGTACGCAACATTGTAGCTAATGTGTTCTGTACAAAATCCTGAACTTCGGCATGTATTGTCTCCCATAAAGCATCTGCAACTAATGTGTCACAGCGCTGCAGCATCGATCCTACACTCTTTATATAGCCAACAAGTTCGACCAAGGCTTTCCTTTCTTCTGCAGTATAATTATACCTCACCACCTATTAAAAAGAATCAAAAACTTGTTACCATAAGAGATAAACTTTTCAGAAAATTTTCACAAGCATTACCTTCTCGTAATCAGAATATGATCCGGAGGCTTCCGGAGTCTCTCCTGCATCCCTACATGGGCGAGAAATTTTCCAAGCACATTGCTCCCAAATGCGCGCTGTCCATCTACTTAACAGTTGGAAGCCTTCAACAACCATATCGTACATATTTCCTTTGACCTCTCTGCACCATTCAGTATATGCTCCATCGTTTGACTTCAACAGCAATAACTGCATGAAAGCAAGTGAGAACAACATTCTAGAGACTCTAGACAAGAACACGAAAATTGATGCTGCGGGGATAGAAATAGCCTGAGAACCTGATTCATGGATGACGCAAATCGGATTGTGAAATCATCGTGCTCAGCGCGAAGCGCTCCAATGTGATTGACTATCAGATAGTGTCTCTGATATGTAAAATATGTTAAGGCTTGCAATTTTCACAGCATGTGTACAGTTTACAATAATCCAGATAATACTTAAATAGGCACGTAACAGTGAAAATATTAAAGGATATTCTAGCGCTTCACGTGGAGGGAGCTCATGAGGTGCTGGAAGAGTCAGAAGGCGAGTCTGTGATGAAAACTTTTGAAAGTATACCGACAATTCTTTTAAAATTGCAGCAGGAGAAAGATGGAGATCTGGAAACGCAGGAATGACAGGATCATTCTGATAACCATAAGAACACAACAAATATGTCAATTAGCAGTTGGAAAAAGGCTTTGAGGTATATTGGCTATGAATACAAAACTTAAACAGGTATAAGATGAATTTTCATACCTTGAAAATGTTTATTAATCTGTTCAGTTTTACCCTCTTGTACAAAGCCTCGGTATCTTTCTCAGATGGAGTTGCTAAGACAACAAGAACCGGTAAAACTCGAAGAAGAATATAACGCTCAGGAAAAAGTAGTGCAAAATCCAACTCCAGAGACTCCACGATGAAGACTATGAGAACTTGGAGAATATCTTCCACACTGATATCACTTTAAGGAATCCAAAAGCTTGAAATATAGTCAAATAGCACAAGGGACTTGGGCAGCATGTGCATCTCAAATAGAGAAACCCATAATAATGTCTTAAACAGCCACACGAAGGTGATACATGTCTGGAAAAAAGGATACTTGTTTACACGGAACATCTCAACATGAAGGTTCAGTAAAATAGCCCATCGTGTACTCAGGAAAATCTGCATATAAAGAACTCACATTTTCATTTACAACAATACAACATTTTCATTTTCATTTCATTTACAACAAAATAGCCCATCGTGGCAACATTTTCATTAAGAAATGATTGCAAATACAAGCCATGCAAACACCTGTAAGTCATCTAACTCTTCTCTCATTGTATCTGTATCTTGCCACTGCGCACTGACTTGAGTGAATGTTCTGAAAAGAGTGAAACTATCTTCAGAACAGAAGCTAAAAGGAAAACTTCTAGGAAACTAATTCAACTCTTAAAAAAAGCTTTTAACAGCTGAAATGATTAGTACCAACCATAGATCTACCTACACTGAAGTGTTCTACTGGTAGAAAAAATAGAAAGAAAAGATAAATGTATTATATCTTTCACCTCTTATACCAAGAAAAATCATTAGGAATGCTAGCTTTAGCATTTTTAAGATGATCAAGCTGAACCAAGACGTCAAGCAACTTTAGCATCGACCTATATTAAGTAAAATCATAGTTAAATTCTATTATCGAGGAGCGTTAATCATCGGAGGATCTATACAAAACATCAAAGAAAAAAAATGAGAACCCACCAAAGATGTGTGACTGTGGGGCCATTAATGCGTCGTTCAGGTCTGGAAAACCGCTGCATGTCAGCAGCTAACTGCACAGATATAGAGCATATACGCACATTATTTATGATACAGGAATTTAAACAAAACGAGTTGGACGAGGAAAGGTATACACCGCACTTTAGCTGAGGCCGAAGATTGCCATCTCTGAATTTCGCGTAAACGACTCATTTCTAAGTCCAAAACCTGATATGTTTCTAGATACAAATCCGCTTGACTATGCTTCATAGACTCGGGAAGCTGCATGTATATTATTAATAAGAGAGTTGTGTATATTATGGAAGAGATATACACAAGAAGACCCAGCAGCAGGTACCATATTGGATCTTATTTTAGTAAGTTCTATCATTCGGTATTATTTATACAGAGAAATTAGTTGTTCTTGCTTTTCTTTTTGCATATACTTTGTAGTTCACAAGATATTCTTACATAGTTGCTACGACGTTTCAAATACCATGAATGAACTATAAATAGCATAATTCTCAAAGTTACTATCTATCAAATAAAATGTCTAAAAGTAGACAAGCAATGGGGTACAGTTGCGAGGACCTGAGGTAGTGCTTTAACACAACTTCTATATGTGTATAGAATTGACGCCATCTCTTTTCCTTCTTGAATAAGTGTATTCTGCATCAAAATTGGTCGAAAACTTGCTTGAAACATTCGGATATTCACACCCGCTAAGAACAGATTAACATGAACATAACCCATAAAAAAAAACCAAAAACAAAAATATAACTTAATCAAAATCGTAATTTAGTCAGCCTTTATAAGATGAAGCAAAATGAAGAAGAATCATATACCAGCTGGTTAAGAGCTTTTGTGTCTTCTGAGAGAGACAACCGGTACGCTGCAACATCACTATACTCTACATAGTTAAGCAAAAAAAAAAACAATCTTGTTTAATTGGCTTTTTATGGTAAAAGAGTGATAAAGAGAAGTAAAGAAGAAGCATACCAATGGGACTATCAGTAGCTGCTCTTTCAGCTGAAACCATCACAGCCGGTCCTTGGACTTCTGGTTGCTCATCCTATTAACAAAATTCAAAATGCTTCAAGAAAATTCGCTACAGTGACTTCAAATTTTTCAAGAAGATACATTATCATTGAAACCTATTTGTTTTACAGCTAACAAGGCAAAAGATCCGCAGATACAAATAGGCGAGACACTAAAATAATTTATCAACAAGCCCTCTCATTTCTAGTCAAAATCTTCTGAAATTGAACCCCAGAACGAGAAATTGTAGTCAAAGTTTTCTAAATTTAAACCAAAAACTAGAACATCGGAGTTACCTCTAAGGAGAATGTGGAAAGAGCTGCGATTGCTTCCTCTACAGGAACCGCCATTGTCTTCTATTGACTCACCTGAAAAAGATCAGAAGAAGAAGAAGCAATTATAGCAACATTTTGGGCGACTAAAGGAGAAAGCTTTCAAACTTTGCGTTTCTTACCCAACAACGACAATGGAGAGGAGAAGGGAGCTGCTTTCTCTACTTCAACCCAATTAATTCGGCTTTTGTTCTCTGATTCCTTTATGGACCCAGATCGAGAATTTTTGCTATTACTCTGTCTCTACCAAAAATTTCGCAATGTTTGAAGCTTTCATTTTTTTTTCCTCTAACCAAATTTTAATTTTTTCTTTTTGGGTCCTCGTTTGTAATTTGTATTTTCCACCTTTCTAAGATTTTTATTATTTTAATACATACTGTAGTATTTTGTTCAATTATTTATATTTTTACTAAACAGAGTCTGGTTTTCCAAAATTTAAGTTTAAAGCTTTGAGACGAAGCATAACATTTGTGTCTTTTCTATGAAGCAAACTTGATGACAGGCCAGGCCAATCATTCTTTATACTCTCAAACTCAAAACCATTTCTTTATAGTAATACATGCATGTACTGTATGTAACAAACATTAACATATACAGTACACTGAACATAACATAAAAAGTCACTTCGTAGGTAGAAATCAAACAACAACTTCGAGGGTGTTAAAAAAAAAAAAATCAAACAACAACTTCGGATCAGAACCAGCAGTTGGTATTATATCGGTTTAAACCGTTCATGGTTAACTGTTTTTAACAGCCTAGGGACTGGAAAGGAGTCACTCAAGGACATGCCGTCTATAATCTAACCAGAGATCTTTTGTTTTCAGAAACATATATATTGAGATATAAAAACTCTAAAAAGCGATAACTGTCTTGGATTGGATTCCAAAAAACGTACTTTCTTTAGCTACATAAATTGAGAATTAAAATTATAATGGAGATAAAGATGATGCGAAGAAGAAGAAGAAGAAATAGTAAATTGATTCATTCCAATGTTTTCAAAAGCCTGAAGAGACCAGCTGCTTCTCGAACCCGAGAAAACTCAATGCAGAAAGCTTGAACTTCTATGAATAGATCCTTCACTGTTACATTTACCCCAAGAAAAAAAAAAACATATATTACCCAACTGTAAAACATAAATGATAGACTACAGATTCCTCTGTGATTGTATCTATTGATCTTTCTTTGTGCTGTTGTTATTAGCAAAGTAAAATACCAAATTTGACAGCAATCATCAGTCAGAAACAGAGAATGCATACCGTTGATGATCTTGTTACGAATTAAGCTTTGCAAGAAGACGCAAACAAGCCGTACAAGCCTATTCTGCATGTATTTGTCTTGCTGCTACAGATCGAAAACAATATATCACTATACCATTAACAAAGCAGCTATACAGAAAAAAAAATATGTGCACACTGTAAATCAACAAATCCAGAGAATCATATACACAAAAGCACATAATGCAGAGCACCATCACAAGTTTTTCACACATAACTATAGGATGGCGTTATAGCTATGCATAGAAAGCTCTCTTTTATTTAAAAACCTAATGGAACAAAAGAAAGCTTTGTTTTAATACCTTGGCGTTCTCACAAGACGATATGCAATTAGTGATGTACGACCGTATAAATTCCTTGGGAAGTTCAACTGCAGTTGTGAGCCTATTCACAACTTCCATTGAGTGCAGGCTCATGTCCATATTTACTAGAGCTGCCAAAAAATCGCTGCAGAAGCATTCTCAGATTTCCACTTTAAAAGTTATAATTTTGATACAAATTAAATGGTGGAACCGATAAGGTGGATGACTTACTCAAGAATCTCTTTGTTGTTCTCCAACTTGGTGAGAATCTCAACTGCTATTTGAGGATTGTGCTCTACTAATTGCTGAAAAATAAGAAACTAGATTACATGAAAGGCGAGACGATAAGAAAGAAAAGAAAAAAAAAAAGCACCTGCAAGAAAATGAAATCACATACCGGCAGCTTCCGCGCAGTTATTCCACAATTAAAGACAAGCTTTGGGTCATTTGTCAATTCTGTAGTGATGTCCTGGCCAGTAAATAAATTACACTTGTTATTTGTCAAAAGATAAAATGGATCAATACAAGTAAAGCTGATCAATTAAATCATCACAATCACTATTTATATTGCATAATTATTTCCATAAACTCTTACTGCAGTCAGTTCCTTCTTAATATCCTAGATCATTAAATCCAGTGAGAAAGGAAAAAAATGATAGCATGACTTCTCTCTCAATCCTAGAGTATGTCTGCCATAAAATGGCTGCCTTTAAAACGTATGCATATGCAGTTACTGTCCCATTGCTATGTTAGCTCACTTATAAGTGTTTTAGCAAGATAAGCAATAAAATGTTCAATACTTGTATGACTTTATGCGCATATCATGAATTAACAAGCAATAATATACCTCTTGCTCCGAAGGAGAAAGTGTCATCTTTAAACCCTTCACAAGCAAGTCTCTAACTGTTGCACCTCTGCTAGTATCAGCACACATTTTATCATCCCAAACAAGCTCATGCTTGTTATCAGG